>NC_031498.1:23772886-23976780 GCF_000237925.1 Schistosoma mansoni | reverse complement strand
AATGTGGTGCAATTCGAAGGCCCCGGTTCGATTTCTTGCCCAGGGTTGGATGGAGAATACTGGTGTGCGGCCTATGCTCCTCCACGGGGGGTAACAGGCGTAAGTAATATATATATCAAGCCACTTCACCCCATTGCACAAGTAAGTGGCTATCAGGACTCAGTAGCTAAGTGGAGAACGCGATGGTAATTGAAGCGAAAGATACTGTGTTCGAGTCCTAGAGTGAACATCAACTCTGAGATGCAGGTACATCCAGCTGACGAGTCCCAAATAGGACGAAACACGCGTCCTCGATTCTACTGCTAGCCACTATCCATCTTTGCTTTTTTTATTCATATTTATGATAATTATTTATCTGATATTGTAGTGAACAAGAACACTAGTGGGGGGCAACCGGATGTATTACAGACTATCTCACTAAATTCTGATTACCATACAGTCAACAGTTGATTTACAAATTAACAATCAATTGTCTCAATTTTAACTGTTCCTTCTGCAAATATGAGTCCATCGTCTCTGATTTCATTGTTCATGCATTTTCATACCGATTGTACTTCATTCCTGTTCTTTCCTTATCGATCTTCTGCCAAAATACATTCTATGTCTGACCATGACCATATACTACTTAAATGGATATAAGTAGACCACACCATAATGTTAGTTATTTCCATTTGATCTATAGGGGACTCATTGAACATATAATGATGAAAATCAGATAAGACATATTTTAACAGTTGTGAACAAAAACACAGGATGTGATAGGTAATGTGTATTTAATAAAAAATTATAAAATATCTTGATACGATATGAAGACTGAATACTTCATTTGCAAATTTCCATCATTTGCCTTTCATATTTTGTATGGTTCTTCCAGTTCTTAATCCTATTCTATTTTTCCTCCTATTCTCTTCAAGTAGATCTCCTTAGCCTTCTAATGCCAGATTTTCTACATCCGATTGGTGTTACATACTACTTATGTCGACAGGCATAAGTAGCATACACAACAATGTTACTATCGATTGTAAGGGACTAACGTGGAAATCAGTTTATGTAGATGTTCATCATTAAAGTAAATGTTGTCTGAGATATATTTTGATTAATATTAGCTATGTAATCTAAACGATCAGAATGGGTGACTTATCCTGCTACAGAACCAATCACAATTAATTATTCAGTCATTTTCCTGTAGTAATTAAAAACCCGTCATAAATATATACAGAGTTGCATTTTTGCCAGATTATAATTCGTGGTCATAGATCATGTGTATCTTCTGATATTCCTGTAAATTCAATGAGAATTCCCATGTCAGGAGAGGAATATTCAAGCATTTGTACTGACGATTCGTGTGTTGTCAGTTCGAATCCTTTCATCACATTAATCTGCTCAGTCACGTTAGTTATGACTTTCCTAACTTAAGTAATAAGTTTTCTCAGAGATTATTTAGAGGTGATGGGTAATTCTTGACGTTCCGAACGAGAATCTTAAAGATGATATGTCGTCTTAACTGAATGATTACAGATCAGAGAAAACAACACCACAAATTACTTAATTTTGTTTGTTTGGGACCTGTTCTTATTTATATCTTTCCATAACAAATGACAGTCTTACTTACTTACTAACGCCTGTTACACCTCGTGCAGGAGCATAGGCAGCTCACCAGCATTCTCCATCCAATGCTGTCCTGGACAATCTTTTCCAGTTGCTAGTCACCCTTTTCATGTCTCCTTCCAATTCTCGACGCAGTGTGTTCTTTAGCCTCCATCTTTCACGTTTCTCCTGAAGATTCCAAGTTAGTGCTTGCCTCGTGATGCAGTCTGATGATTTCTGAAATGCGTCCTATCCACTTCTAATATCTTTCCCTGATTTCCTCTTCAACTGGAAGATGGTTTGTCCTCTTCTACAGAAGGCTGTCTCTGATGGCATCTAACCAATGGACATCGAGTATCTTGCGTAGACAATTGTTTATAAATACTTTTACACTTTTAATTATGGTTGTAGTAGTTCTAGAATTTTCAGCTCCATCTTGACGTCCATATTGAAGATTCTCACCTTGATATTGGTTGACAGTTGTTTTGAGTCCCATATGTTCTTCAATTGTAAGAATGATGCCCTTTCTTTGCTAATCCTCGCATTTACGTCTGCATCAGATCTTCCTTGTTCATCGATGATGCTTCCCAGGTATGTGAAAGTTACCACCTTTTCCAGAGTTTCTCCATCAAGTGAGATTGGGTTAGTGTTCTCCGTGTTGTATTTGAGGGTCTTGATTTTCCCCTTGTGTATGATGGAGCCTACTGATGCAGAGGCTGGTGCTACACTAGTTGTCTTCATCTGCATTTGTTCGTGTGTATGGGATAAAAGGGCCAGGTTATGTGCTACTGTTTTAAAAGAGCATATTACATTAAAAGTGCATTTACACTAGTGTATCCGGTATTTTTTATATGTGTATATTGACAAATATATATTAACATTTTTGTTATACAATGTGAAAAAATACATTTACCCTATATAATGAGTAAACATGCGAAGGCCGGGAAAGGTCATACAGTGGTTTTTACCAATCTGTTGCACAAATTTACGACAATGTTCTAAATTGGATTAAGTGTTTAAGAAAACAATGATTCAAGATCATTACAACCTACCAGCTCAACATAATTTCTAAGTACGAAATTGTATGAACCGAGAAGCTTGCCAAATTTTTCCTACTAATAAACAAACTATAAATATTATCAGTTAAATATTTGTAACCAATAGAGGGTTCTCGTTAATTTAAAGCTGAAAAGACAGTGAGTGGATAGAAGTGTTTCTTCTTAGACATCAACCACAGAAAGTGACATTCGAATGATTAAGAAACTAACTAACCACCAAATACTTCTATGAAAGCATTAGTATTAGTTTAGAATACACGTACTCTCCCGTATAACTGAATAACTTTCCCAAAAATTAGAAACAAAGTTCACCAGTACTCACTAAGTTATGTACAACAGCAATTTTTGATGATTTTTAATGAAAATAACTAAGATAGTCATTCAGTGAAATATTTATTCAAGAGTTCTAGTAGAAAAACAATTCGTAATAAGATTCACATATGCCTTAATGCAAGTACCACACCGTTTGAAGCAGCTAAGAAATTTGATCCTTGAAATATGTTCTTTGATACCCAGTGGTTGGAAGTTATTGATAAGATATGCAATAATTCAGGTTATTTGCTCATCTATTAGAATAAAACAAAACTAGACAAATCATGTGACAGGAATCATTCTAATCTTTTTCGCTTATCTTATACACCATATATTTGTCCTTCTTAATTAGTCTAACCATATCGTGTTCATTCTCATACAGTTTTTTTATTATTACCTGCCCAAATATCTGAAGCATTGTATATGAAATTAAAATTGAGAACTATATACAACTAGAGTCAATCAAAGGGCAAATAGATGCCTTGAACTTTAATCTAGTGGTAATGAGGTTCAAAAAGTACGAAACATAAGTTCAAGAAATCCTAAAGATTACCCTCGATTACTATACATCGAAACAAATAACCCCAATACAAACTCAATAGAATTTCATTAACTATAAGAATTAAACAAACATAATATTGAGATTTTCATAGTTGAAATCAAGAGTTGATTGAAGCTAGACCACCATGGAAAACATGATAGCACTGGACAGCCATTTCGTCCTATTATGGGACTCCTCAGCAGTGCGCATCCACGATCCCGCACTCGCGAGATTCGAACCCAGAACCTATTAGTCTCGCGCCAGAACACTTAGCCGATAGACCACTAAGCCGGCATCCAACGATGTTAATGTCTAACTTCAACCAATTCACGACGTTTGAGCAACCGTTCACTAAGTTGCTGAGGAGTCCCATAATAGGACGAAACGCCCGTCCGGTGCTTCCAGGTTTTCCATGGTGGTCTAGCTTCAATTGACTCATGATTTCAACTATGAAAATACTGAAATCTCCACAAAACCCCTTCTGGTTGTAATATTGATAACTAATAAATGACCAATCAGTGTAAAATTAACATTCTTTTATAATCCATTTCTTTCAGGAATTTATTGACAGTGACCGGTGACAATCAACGTAATTTAAAAGGTAACTATCCTATAAATAAATGTCATTTTGAATATGGAAGTGAAACTAGTGGTTGTTCAACTTTTTATCCAACAAATAACAATAGTACTGAAAGTAAAACTCAATTATCATCAATCATTGAAAAGTCTCAATTATTACCAAACACAGATTTATCCAAAAAATATGAAGATTCCAACATTAAAATTCCTAAAGATGAATCTTTATCTTCTATATCTGATGAAAATTTCTCATTACCATCTGTAAATTTTTATGTACCCTCTCCAAAAGTTCCAATATCTTCACCAATTCAAAATGATCAATCAACTTCTTCAAAATATATAGAATCAGATAATAGTTCACCAGTATGGATTAAAAAAGATGCTTGTTATGATTCTGGTTTAAATTTATATGTATATGATATATGTCCACAATTAATGAAATGTCATACATTGATTCATGAAGGAAATATTTGTCAAAATGCTATTTGTTTATCTGATTCAACTTCTTGGAATCAATGTATACAATCATGTTGTCTGTTGGAAAAAGTAAGTCACAATTCAAAATAAGGTGAATGCTAATAGATATTATTTTATGTATCAAAAATTTAATTGGTTTTTAGCTTAGATAGCTTGATACATCTGTAGATGGTGTCGAGTTGCGATTGACTATGATCACCACTACAATAAGATTACGCGCCCAAAAACGATTTGGTCCCTTTGATAACTCGCAAACCAGAAGACTGTAACTGGTTCAGATAGAGTATATTTATTGGCGATCTCGTGGTATCGAAAGAATACCGAGATGTGCCAACGAGTACAGGCAATAAGGGCAGAACGTAAGAAAGTTCGAACCAAACAAGGCGGACGACCGAACGAAAAGTGACTTTGATACAGTTAAACAACAACGAGTACGATAAAACAATCACTGTTACAATTGGTTATAATAATAATAATTGTTTTCATTATTCCAATCGTGTTCTCGTCGAGAAAAACAGGTCACTACACATCTATTTAAATATTCAATGTCACTGACCAACTATTACTGATTGTTGTAAGCTTTCTACTATTAAATAATGAATTAGGATTTTTGCTTAACTATCCACAATCCATACTTTATAAAATCAAAGCCATACTACCATAAACAAAATCCTAGAGGCCTTGTATTCCATTCTGTATGATATTGTAAATGCAGACTGCTGAGTACCAAACTGGGACAAAATAACTATCCAGTCTAGTCAGTAAACTAAGAATATTTTTGTACTAGTCTGATATTAAGTTAATCTCTACCCAGTACTTTCTGAATAATCCGTTTCACTCACTGTGATATAAATGAGAACGAAATTGAATTGGAAATAAGATAAATTGTAATCGAAGCTAAAACAAAATGTGTAAAAACCTTTGACATTCATCGGCAAGCTTCAATTAGTGGAAAGTGAACAAATAAATATATTCATATTTTTCTCCCATTAAGTAATCTATTTTTTAGTGTATAGTTACTTTTGATGGAGTTTTGTTCTCTGAGCTGGACCAAACCATCCACTTCAGAGAACAAAACTTCATCAAAATCATCCACCTGAGCTATAAAACTTCTCCACCATGTCAAAGTGTATAGCTATGAAAACATTCAATAGCTTTTGTGTTTTACTGTAGGAAAAATTAAGATATGCTCACTAGTGACTGACTTCAACAGATATTTCCTTGAGTTCTAGTGGGAAGCAGTGGCCAATGGAGTTCTACCAAGTCTGTTATAGAGATATCAACTCACTGAAGACAATTGGTGAACGGTTGCTCAAACGTTGTGAATTGGTTGAAGTTAGACATTAACACCGTCGGATGCCGGCTCGGTAGTCTATCGGTTAAGGGCTCTGGCTCGAGACTGATAGATCCTGGGTTCGAATTTCGCGAGTGCGGGATCGTGGATGCGCACTGCTGAGGGGTCCTATAATAGGACGAGTTGGCCGTCCAGTGCTTCCAGGTTTTCCATGGTGGTCTAGCTTCAATTAACTCATGATTTCAACTATGAAAATACTAAATCTCCACAAAAAAACCCTTCTGATAAAAAAGAAAAGATAAACTCATTTCTATAAAAACTAGTTGTATTCAATTCATTTCCATTTCTTTTATTTTAATCATTTAAACAACAATAATAATAATAGTGTGAATATTCAGATTATACAACATCAACTGATAATCCTAGTTCAACATATTATAATCAATCAACAATGAATGATTATTGGTGTTTACGTTTTATGGATAAATGGAATAAATCTAAACAAAATCAAACTATGAAATCATCTTGTATATACGATCCATCAATGAAACATAATTCCGTACTATGGTATAAATCACATGATAAATCATATTTAACTGAAGTTCCAAGTAATTCTAATATTAATCCTAATCGGGAAATATGTCCATTATGCCAAATGGATAAAGATAATAATAATGACAATATTGTTCGGCAAAGTAAATCAAAACAAGACCCTGGTTTACATAGGATCATAGAACAGATCAAGTTAAGAGTTAATCATTGTTATTGTTGTATTCTACCATTAAAACATATAAATATCTCATTAAATAATAATAATAATCCAACTCAATATCAATCAAGTAGTACAACTAATAGTAAAATAATACGTAGTAATGATAATAGTGATAATGATTATATAATCACTGAATATAATCAATTCAAAACAAAACATAATAAATTATCATTAAAAGATAAATATAAACAACAAAATCAACAATCAGAATATCGAAAATCAATAATCAATAAAAGGCAAACAACATTTTCAATATTTCAATCATTATCTAATATTGATATGCAAAATCGTAAACATGCATGTAAAGCATTAAAAACAATAAGTCTTATATTAGGTGCATTTATATTCTGTTGGACACCATATCATATTATTGTATTAATTAAAGGATTTTGTGATGATATTAATACTTATACAAGTTGTGTTAATATACATTTATATAATTTATCATATTGGTTATGTTATATGAATTCACCAATTAATCCATTTTGTTATGCATTATCAAATATATCATTTAGGCGAACATTTTTTCGTATATTAAAATGTGATTTTCAAAAAAGATAAAATATAAAAGATTATCATTGTGAAAAATTAGAATAGAACACATGTAAGTGAACACTTATTGTCAATTAGATCATCATCATCATCAGGGCTATGGCTATAAGCCATAGGAATTTATACATTCCACTCTTAATTTATGTGTACAGAAGAAATATATGTAACTCCCCCCCCTTATCCCTTCCATGGCCGGACATAACAAATGACATTATTATTATTATTATTATCGTGGATCAGTTGAAGTTAGATACCGTTGGATGCTGACCAGCTCAGTGGTCTATCGGTTAAGGGCTCTGGCTCGAGACTGGTAGGTCCTGGGTTCGAATCTCGCTCGCGAGGCGGGATCGTGGATGCGCACTGCTGAGGAGTCCCGTAGTAGGACGAAACGGCTGTCCAGTGCTTCCAGGTTTTCCATGGTGGTCTAGCTTCAATTGACTCATGCTTTCAATTATTATTATTTGTAAATTTTATTTTTATTATCTTAATTTTGTTATCATTTGTTTGTAATTTTCTATCACTTTCCGTTTGTATTCATCACTATGTAATTATTTACATACTTCTTATTACGTAATGATTTTAATGTTCTAGTCTATTTACCCACATTTGACCTCTTATTTCCAATATTTGACTATTGATAAGACTTTTGTTATCGTAATTTAATATTCTTACTACTATCAGTACACTTGTCTTCCCACTATCAACTTGTACTTTTAACTAATTATGCTTGGTGACGTATTGTATTTCATTGTGATTATTATTAACTCAAATAGCCTTAATTGGTCTAACATTTTCATATAAATATTCATGTATATTAGAGTAAAGCCTGATGATGATCTAATTGAAAACAATATTGTTCGCTTACATGTGTTGTCCTAAAGATAAAATAAAAAAAAGAGAAAATGTGTGTTTTTTTGTTTGTTTTTCTTTTTTTTGAGAAAAAAAAATTTTCAATCATTATTGTTTATGTATTTTGCATATTGTTTTTCTTTTTCGGTTTTTTTTTGTAATGTTATCATAAACCAGCTATTGATATTTGTCAATCTCTGTTATAGACTAATTATATTGACTATTATCAATATATTAAAACAAAACAATATATTTAGAAAAAATAGAGTATTCTGTGGATCTTCATGTAAGGAATCTTTCTATTGTTTATGACAATATAATATAGTATATGACTACGCGTATATAGCCTCTGCCAGCGAAGTCCTACTCACTGCCTTATCGCGCCACGGACATTGTTTACAAAATTGAGAGGATGAAAAGCCAATGTCCGACGCTTTAGCCACGTTGGTGGATACGGAAAGTTTACCTTGGGGAGTTGGAAAACCCTGATTCTAAACCAATGGTGCACATAGGCTCCAGTATCCTTGTAATGAATAAGAACACTGGTGGGGACAATTGAATGTATTTAAGCACACCATTATCTCACTAAATTCTAATAACCATACAACAAACAGTTAATTTGCAAAATAAAAACCAATTGTCTTAATCTTCACTGTTTCTTCTGTAAATATCAATTCATCTTCTCTAATTACATTGATCATACATTTTCCTACAAATTGCGCTTCATTTCAGTTCTTTCCTTATCGGTCTTCTGCTAAAATACATTCTATGTCTGACCATCGTCACATACTACTTATGTGGATATAAGTAGACCACACTACATAATTATATTGACTATTATCAATATATTGAAACAAAACAAAAAAATATATTTAGAAAAAATAGAGTCTTCTGTGGATCTTCGTGTAATGAATCTTTCTATTGTCTATGACAATATAATATAGTAATATGATAATATAACATGAGCACTACATCAATATACTAAATACGGAATCATTATACTAAATCATACTAAACACAATGGCGTAGGTGTATACACTCTTTATCTTCCCTTGAACTATGAGATTAAAATTGCTTCATATCTGTCTTTCTTCCTATATTATATCCTTATATACAATCGTTCTTTTATAGATTGCCACCATTAAATTAACTACTTCTATGAATTCGGTGTTCATCTTATTGTGCTAAAGAGGTATGGCAACTTGGACCGATGCATATCTGTGCCTGGTCCTACGTTGTAGCTGACTGACTGACTTACGATCCCTATTGAGTCTTCAAATAGTAACTAAGACCTCTGTAAGATTTGTTTCTACTCAATTATTCGTCAAGAGAATATAAAATACGCGAATTCAGTGACAAATTAACGCATACTATAGATCATCAAAAGATATATATATATATATACTGGGTCTAGTTCTTCATTAGTTCAACCCAAGTGGTATATCTTTCTCGACGTTAATATTTTGACACACCGTTTAATAATTCGATCTTTAGAGGTCAAAACTACCATCCTGTATTTATGTCACTTGAATGCGCATAGTGATGTCGGATACTGATCATTATAAATAGCATCCAGTGATTCATGCTCCATTCATCCGTTCCCGATTTTAAAGAGCTAGTCAAAGATTAATAACTAAGTAGTGTGATGTGACTACTTAACCCAATGCTTCAGCATAGCAACCAACTGTATGTACTATAAAACGGGATGAGTTAACTAACAGGCAGCTCTAATCTTCAGCTTTGTCACTATAGATGGTTCCTTACACTTACAGTGTGGAGATTTAACTGCGGTGATTGAAAACAAAATGACCATGAAACATTACTACTTACTAATCTATGGTATTTGCACTAACTGATGATCCCTTTGTTACTGATTCGGCAGCTAATCCGAACTTCAAATATAATATGTTCACTTGTGCACGCGAGTTCTGTTTGCCTTAAATTGCATTATTCTGGGAATTCTTAGTTAGTACACCGATTGGACTACCTCTGATTAACATATAATCGCAATAATTGGAACTGTTATAACTTGATAATATTATGGTCCATTACCTGTTTATACAATACTTCTAGACATATATTTGAAGATAAGTCAGTACTGCCCCTGAAGCATTTCTCACATCTAAAGAGTAACACCAAGTGACGCTAAAAGCCGACAGAATGAGGATACTTCAGTTGGTAGTGCCGACTTGGAACTACAGATTCGGTATGTTGCACTTGTTTTACAGATGTTCCAATGGCTTTTATACCACATATCATTTACCGATACTGGGACTGGATATAAAGAAAAAACTAAGGGTTGCCAGTTCATCATATAACGCCATGGAACGGAAGATAACTCTAGACGATTAACATTAGTTCGTCAATCACAGCCCCGATAATGACACCCTAAAGAACATACAGCTAAAACGACCATATTGTAACTTCCCATTATATTCTTGATTACGAAAGATGAAACTTCAAAACTGAAAGAGATCTATAATGCTTTATAAAACCGAAGTCTATCCTTTAGTCTATAATAACCTAATTCAGATATTTATTTTGTCTTTTTCTTTTCCATTTGTACATATCATACCACTCTGTGGGACATTTTTTGGTCCCCCCCCCTCACGTAGAAAACTGTCACAAATAGGATGAAGGCACCCAGCCCTCACCAAAAGCGATTGATTTATGTGGCGCATATGTATAAGTTTAAATAAATAAATAATAATGATAATAATGTCATCACAGTTAACTTAAGATTCTAAAAAAACCTAACTCGATGCAACTAAAACGAATTTCACACTAGAGACGTTGGATGCTACGTTACAAAGTGATCGCAATGGAGCAGATTTACTAATTATTTAACTCTTAAATATTAAGACATAATATTACTTAGTACTTCTTATTACTTCATTTCACTTACTCTTCTTCAACTGTTTTTTTATGTATAACTTCTGCTATCACTTATACTGGTATTATTTTGAATACTTTACTTTCCTCTCGTTGTGTTAATATACGGGGTAGTAATTTGGACTGATACATACTTGTGCTGATGAATATGCTTTTATGTTCAAATAATTGACCAGCGCGATCTTAATGTGCATTTTAGGTACACTTCCACCCATATCTAACCAATCAAACATGGAAATGATCTAAAAGCTTATAAAAGTTGATACAATTTATGAAGATCTAATGGATATACATCCAATTCTAATAAATACAACACTACATTACAAAGAGCAAGCATTTTTTTAATGATCAAATGTCACAAGTCTATTTGCTCTACATAATCAAAATCCTCTTGAAAAATGATTATTTATTATTTATTATTATTATCCTATTCTTAGTAGCTTAATTCTGAATATAAAATGTGAAAGAAATAAAACTATCAATTCAGCAAACAAAATTGTATTATATTAACAAAATCTAACAATTATAAGTCTGTACAACAGAGAATTACAACTAAGCAAATGACTAGTTTTCAACGAGGCCATGGATCAACCCTATGTGTGCGTATAACAAGTGAAATTTTTCTTGACATCTCAGAGTCATACACACGTTTACACCGTTCATACATATATCTTCGTCTCCAATCAGTTGGTTTTTCATAACGTTGTTGAAAATTGACCGTACTCCTTACCTTATCAACATTTATTATCCTGAAAACAGGTCAAGAAAAAATGAAGTAAATTCAAAGATAAATTTGTTTCTTGTTATATATTTTTTTTAATTTTGTTCTGATGACCGATGACGAACGGATTGAAGAACTGGGATAGTAATGTTCCTGAATGCATATCCAAGTAAATAAATTAACTGACATGCACATTAGTAATAAATAGAATCAAAGTATTGGATTTATGATGACTTAATTAATATTTCAAATATTTGTAGATCAACAGATCAATGGAATATGATTAACAGAAACGTAGACAAAGTGTCCTTATAAGTCAGATTACAAGGATACGAATATAAGGTATTTGAATTAATTACACTACTGAGTCCAAGTTAAATAATAGAACTGAATGCAGTTGACAGACATATGCTCGGTCAAATCTTACATTCCAAAATGAGTATACAAATATATGAATCTGACAACACAAATGATCACATTGTTATTATGATATAATCTCTTAAATTTTCTCTCTTTACAATACATATACAAAAAATGGTACTTCATATGTCTAAAGAAAATGATTTCAGTCACCTTGAGGGCCCAATCTAACATAGTACGTCGAAGAAATCCGTACACCAGTGTACAACACATGGCTTGATTATTTTAACTGATGCCTCAACGACTGATTTGCTTTCTGTATCTAAACCACTAACCATAAAATAAACATTGTTCACCTAAATTTCTGAATTATGCGTTCACAGACAATGGGTTCTTACATCAGCATATTTCTTGCGTTAATGGTTGTCTATTAAGCTTAATTTCTATGGTGTTTTTGAGCACCAACTGTTGATCATTTATGGTAAATACTAAGCCATGTGCTTACTTCACAAGGTAGTCTGGGGAGATCTGCGTATGTTTCAAGTACTGGCTTGTTGATAACAATGTTTTTTCTCATACGTCAGGGGTTCGTGCAGTATCCGCTTTGTGTTAAACATTTTGTAGATCCACCCAAGTGAATATTCCCAAGTAGTAAGATATATTCACGGCATAAGTCAATAAAACGCTATTACTAGCCCATATACCACATTTTATAGTATTTAATACCTTACAGTGAGATGACACCACTTAGTTCCTTTCTTCAGCTTAAACGAAGTAGTCACCCTTCACAAATGAACTGTTCAAAAGCGTCATTGATCCAAGAACTAGCAGCGACCAAACCTGTTTTATTCACCATTAAGCCTTTTTCCAATTTCCCTTAAACATCCTTCCATTTTTACTTCCAACCACATTACACAAAGTTTTGTTTCGTCGCTAACGAAATGACTGTCCATCTCTGATTTTAGTATGCTGAGCTGAGTGGATGTCCATTATCAGACCATATGTGGGTTAAGACTGACTTGGGATTTGTACAGGGTTAGGGATCATAGTTCAGCTGCTCCCAAATACCCTGGTACGGCCGAGAGTGGGGAGAGTACGCTCTCCCTCTCCAAATGCTCTCACATGGTCACGAGAATATATAGCCTCTGCCAGGGAAGTCCTACTCAGTGCCTTCTCGTGGCATTACTGTTGTTTACGAAATTGAGAGGACGAAAAGCGAGTGTCCGGCACTTTAACCGGGTTGGTGGATACGGAGAGTCTACCTAGGGGAGTTGGAAAACCACGATTCCAAACCAATGGTTCACATCGGCTCCAGTATCTTGAAGAAAAAAATGGCGTATGAATCAATCGTTGGTCACCGGCTACGATGAGACTGCATCTCCTCACCATGCTCCACTGCCTTGTGGACTAGACCTTTAGGTCAAAGGCTCCGGGTGTGGCCCCCTAAGAAAACCACCTGCTTCAGTTTGGGCACCTGGGCAGTATCACAGTCCTCACACAAATCAAATGAGATTTGTGAGGCGCATATTTATCTGGTGCTTCCTTGTACCAATATTTATGTGTTTAAATAAAATAAAATAAATCATAGTTCAGCTGCATATTAAGTTGCAGTCGATAAAAATCTTTGTTAGTATGGGGATCGGTGGAGATTGTAGTATTTTAAAAGTTGAATTCACGAGTCATACTAAGCTAGACCATCACTGCTTCCAGATTTTCAATGGTGGTCTCGTGAATTCAACTGTTAGAATAACCTTTATGCCAAATATCACTAGAATTTACCGTAGAAAATTAGAAGGATGAATATATAGCTCAGAATCGGTTGCAATGGTACAAATGTTTTCGATCTTTATCATTCAATAAATCATAAGCTTCAAAATCATCTTATACTTTACCGCCAATTCATCCGTTCTCAGATCTTACTCTCTACCACTAGCGTTTCTTATCATTGAAACTACCACAGATACTTCTGTTACTTTGGTTTCAATTCATCTCGACAATTTCATCCCTGTGCTACGGTGTGGTAGCCTTAAAAGATGCACATATCTGTCAAGATCTGAGCTGCTTATGACTGATTAATGCATTGTTGCTTCTATTATCAGTCACCTGCAATCTCATTGACAACAGTTCAGTGAGAATAAATAACTACTTTACCGAAACCCGTAGGAGCTCTGTAAAATGCCAAACTACTTACTATATACAGTCAACGCGGTGGTGAAGTTTAACGGCCAAGCTAAGAAACTAAGCAGTGTAATAAGAATAGGTTTTTATGATATATGTATAATGAAGAAACGATTGTGATTATGCGCGACGACAAACTTTTCATGTCGAAATATAAGTCGGTTACCCACTGAAGTATAAGGTATATATCTCTATTACTATACAATTTTCGTTTGACTTTTGGAGGTATGTTGAAAATTAAATACAAATTCTGTTCCATATCAAACAGCTAAATATTTGCTCAGAATGAAACTTTGATATGTTAATAGGAAGTTAACGATAGTACCATGGAAAAACAAGGTAAAAAAAAACGTCTTAGATATACATCAGCGGTCGTCATATTCAAGTGGTTAAATATTTTAAACCTTACTGCAATGAGACATAAACTTGAGGACACAAATAACTTAGATTATACGTACATTGTCCTTATTTGTCTCATTTTTTCACTTTTTTCTAGTAAGTACTGACATAATGCATTAAAAGGGGGTATTTTCTGAACTGATCACAGTGATCTCAGTTACAGTTTGGAAGGAATAAAACATAGTAACAACTTCTGGAGAGTCTGAACCTTGCACAAGGTTCTGGCACAATCGAACCACCATCTCTAGAAAACTCAAAAATAAAAACTTCAAAGGATTATTCATGGAAGAACTAGTTAAGCATCCGTAATTTGAAATGTCCTTAACATCTTTAGGTTTTTTCATGTCACTAAATAGTGATCCATAACTTCAAAACAAGAATATTTTGGCATAAAGCCGATTGTAACGAAGCTGTCGGTGGTAGCATTGTATGTAACTAGTATTGTTCAACGAAATGCCTGGTTATTAATTTTAAGAATCTGACACTTAATTGATACAAACAATCAGTTCCATCAAGTTCAAAACAGCTTCTGGTAGATTACTTACAACTATTAGGAAATGGATAACCACAATCCTGAAGCGTCGTACAAAGTATTCATAAAACTGCATCTTGCCAGCGCCTTCACGAAGTTTAAACCTGACAGTTGGCGACGAAAGTCTTTAGCTTGTAGATCAATAAATAAGGATAATAGATGGCCCTGACTTGGTTTGAGACTGTGTGAAATGGCTCAAAATCGACCACAATGGCGTAGGGGTATACACTTTCAGTCTTCCCTTAAACTATGCTTCATGTTTTTCTTCCTGTACTATATATCCTTAGATAAAACCATTTTCTTACATATTGCCACCATTAAATGAACTACTATGAATTCGGTGTTTATCTTGTTGTGCTAATGAGGTATGGCAACTTGGACCGATGCATATGTGTGCCTGTTCCTATGTTGTAGCTGACTGACTGATTAAACTACTTGAAGTAATCCCTTCTGGTTATCGATTGGTGGTAGTGGTTTTAAAACAATGTTGTTGAATACTTTAATTTAGTCGTTCAGTAATTTACTAACTTGAAGAAACATGCATTAACAAACTGTGTGGATAAGAAAACGTTCCTTTCATTTGTTAAGTCGCATGACATTTGTGATTTAAAACCTCATCTGACGCGTTGAATATGCATACCTATGCATATAGCGAGTCCACTTTCAGTAGGATAATGCCTGTGTTTATAGCGTAACTAAATATTTGACTTTTTATGTGAGTTCACATAACAAGTAGTTCCCAAGAGATTAATTAATCTCATCCGAACTACCTATAAGTACTGCTGAAGCATATGCCTATACTTGCCCTACTCCTTGACAAAGAACGGAAGATTGAACCTTTGAATGTCCTTTAATTTCGTGATACGTACGAGAATGTGAAATACAACTTACAGAATGCAATACAATATTAATCATATGACAATGAATCAGGAAAACTAACTTATTAATCGACCTGAAAGCCCCGTTATAGTCATCATTGTTAACTATTATAGTTTTTTTCAAAAATCGAAAGTTCTTGAAGAAAGTATCCACTGGTAATGATGACTTTGACATATCTTAACAGTACAAGTTCGGCCCCCAAACTTGACCGCGCTGTATTTCCTACGACCTTGAGTGGCCTTGGACATTGAGTATTTAAGGTTCTCGAAGTCGGTCAGGTGCGTATATGCACCACCTGTAATATAGTTCCTACCCAAGGCTCACAAATATACGAATTCAATACAGGGTATCTACAGTGAACGTTGAATAATGCAGGTCAAAAACTGGTAGAAATTTCTTCCTCATCATGTATACATTGTTATGGAACGGAATTCCTCCTAAAATACTCGTGGCAGATAGGTTATATACCTTGGTAGGGCTTCTCGATGAAGCCTTTGCTTGTACTGATCTAGCAAGCGTGAACACATCTGTACCTTACTCAAACATCACAGGCCTTCTACATCTCTAAACCATTTCTAACTCTAAATTAAATTTTCCTTATGTAGCGGAAGATAAATCCCCAAAATCAATAGCTCTGTAAGTGTTCGGCATTGGATGCTGACCAAATTAGTTTTAATGAACTCATCTAGCTGAAGGCTCTCGATCATGCATATGCACAAGATCACGAGTTGGAACAGCTTGCCCAACTTCTCCTGCAATCACTAGCCAGTTTAGATCAGTCACTCCTCCACATATTGATAATCCGTCAAATATATCTTCTAACCTCCTCGATTCTGACTTTTGATTTCACTAGGTGGGCGCGATTCAATTATAGGTGTTACTGGTAAAGTGATGTCAAACTACAATACTTGTGGTATCTTCACTCACATTTCGTCCCAGCGAATGTATTATATATGTCTCAGTAGCTATAAGTCCCCCATTAACTTTTATTTGAAGTAGACAGATAACTCACTGGACCCACCAATACCTCCCAACTATAGTCAGCCACAAGAAACGCTCACTACTATTCAGAATAATAGCACAGTGAAACTCACAGTTTCTTGCCCAGTACTAACAGTCTTTCATCCAAAGATCCTGAAAACCACCACTTTTTTAGTGCAACACAACAAACCATAATTAATAACTTATTTTGAAGTCCTTCATATCTATTTTTCATCAGCTTTCTACTCTTACCCACATTATGTTTACTTACTAATAATTTTATAACATCACCTATTGTCTTGTCTACAAATAATGTGTTCCTGCACTTTTCCGACTACTTCGGCAAACATTTAACTGCCATTATAACTCTCGAAATTTTCGTACTTTGTTTCAAAACCCACAATTTATACCATTATCGCTTCAGCCATTGTATCGATGTTTTAACCACAGTCCATAATTTGTAACCGCCTGATAGGCCTGTAAAATGATAGTGTTTTCTAGCAGGATGGGAGACACAGATCATTGTGTGAAGTGTAATATTTATTAAAAAAACAACTTTAAGTAAGCCTAACATCACAAAAAGAGGAAGGATGGGATTAATGCATAGCAAGAATTGATGGTAAGGACTATAACTTCAACTTATCTAAAGATGCCACAAGTATTCGAAGTTTAACAACACCTTACCCAGTAACACTCTTTATAATCGAAACGTGCCAACCCAGCGAAATCAGAAGTCATAAGCGAACAGGCTCAAAAATATACCTGACAGAATATCGATATATCGAGAAGCGATTAATCCAAACTGGTAAGTGGTTATGGGCGATGTGTAGTACAGCGTACTCACTCATCATCTGGTGCGAATGCATGTCCGAGAGCCTTCAACTAAGTGATTCCGACAAAACTAATGTGGTCAGCATCAAATGTCGTAGACTTGCAAAGCTATTGATTTTATGGATGTTTACTGCTACACACTCATGTTTGTGAGGAAGAATATTTTATTTCTTCAAGGCTCTTTCTGATTGCGGATGAGGCAACTAATCAATAGTACTGAGGTTGTCCTACCACGCTCGCTACTCAGACTCATGTTTCCATTTTGATGATTGATTTGCTATTCCACTACGATAATCTAAAACATGCTGACTTAGAATTTTACATCATGAACTAAGGAGTGGCATTAGATGAAAAAATGTGAATAAAAGAAGATAATAAAGGGTACAGTTGTCAGCGTTTCTTGACACTTTACTCTCTTTTCATGCTCCAATTTTAACGAACTGCATTACTGATTCTAACTTCGACTTGTCTTGTCTTCTGAACCCATCCCACTTTGTCACACATTATAGCTCATTGTTCATTATAATTGCATTCTGTTGTCTGAGGACCCGTTAATCGTGCAGCTGGTACGAGTTTTATTTGGCAACATCGATTTCCGAATTTTGGAGAACTTCCGGGGTTTTCCCAAAAGTCATAAGAAAATTCGTACTTTTCTCTATAGTCTGGAAAAATGTATAGGGAAAACCCCAGACTAATGGATATATTGTCGATTTTTTCAAAGTCAATGTAAATTCTAAAGAAAAATCCCAAAATCGACGTTGCGCATTTCAGTGAACAAGAATGTACTATTAACGGTTTTTTGTTCAAGCTCTCTAAGATATACATACAATAAATGATACTTTTTACCATGTGATATCAAGTTGACTGCACATTCCAGTACCAATGTTTTGGTCTTGTTTTAGTATTTCATGCAGGCACGAGACAAAGAAGCGCCTGTTGCAACCCACATTTCCGAAGACCTCAAGCGACGACACTGTGGCATTGTGACACAATTTTTCGCTGCTTCGTTACTTCTGAGTTGTGTGCTGTAAACAGTTGTAATTAAATCAGAATCAATTTATATGAATATTTGTCAATATTCGTCAACCAGTGAAATTGTTTCAAATATAGTTTTCATAAATAATTTTCAATAAATTTGCAAGGCTACTTCCTGATCCCAAAACTAAGTGAAATGACGTGTTTTGGCGAGATTATAATTTATGGACGACCTTTGGGGGACATTAAAGAATTTTCAACCACTAACTGTAACTAAATGAGGGTTGTAAAACAGTATGAGAAATAGGGGATATGATATGCAGTTGATGGTTGTAATTAGGGGCTACATTTGGGATTTCCATCAAGAATTGATATCATTAAAAATGCCGAAACGCAATTCACGATAATGGATGAAGGAAATTCAAGATCTCACACCATACATCTGATTGATTTGTCCATAAATTATAGTCTTGTCGTTTCTTATTTTTCAGTACACGACATCTCATAGTCCTTGAAAGTTCATTGATTGCGGGCTGGTAGAACGGATTCTTTACAGTAACATCGCGAGTGAGCATTGATTTATACTCAGTCATGCTCTAAAAGTGAACTAATTATCTAGTTTTATATGGAATAACGTAAATAAGGTATAAATCGTCATAAAAAGTGTCGTTTTCAAGGCTACCAAGACCGCGCAACAAGTATTGTGCCATGTTTCTGTTTTCGTTTCTGTGATTTCGTCTGACTTTCACTATTTGTCATATTTTTATGCTGAAAATAGATTTCTAAGGAACAAACCAACTTTCTCCAGGATTGTAACTGCTATATATCTGCAGAATTAAGGCCTACTTTGGTTTTAGTACTACTATAATAACAGACCTAAGCCTAATATTGTAGATATGTCACGATGTGACCGCCTAGTTTATAAGATCTTACATGGGAGTCACACCAGGAAGTCACACACAAGAAGTCACATCCTGACTCATCGTATCGTAACAATTGACAATATGTCTGGAGTTTTTAAAGAACACATTTAAGCTGAAGATAAAATGATATATTTAATATCAATAAAGTCAAGTTATGCAGGAGTACCACATCTGCGATGCTAAGCCACGCTATCTTATTTATTGGATTAAATTAGTTCTTCACGCCTTTGCCAGTGTTAACCTTCCCTTCGTGTCAATCGTTGAATATTTATCTTTTCACTCATTATATTCTCGGCTTCAAAGGTCGTGAAGTTTGGGTCCAATGCCAATACATACCTACTTCAGGTGATAGTAACTCCTACTGAGCTGTAAATATTACCTTCTTCAGTTAAATATACTTGCCACCAAATTACTACACCCCAGGAAATAAACGTTCAAAATACACAGTTATATGGAGTTTTCACCAGGGACCAGACAAGCAGCTCAGAGTCACTACTTTCTGTATGGAATTTTAGGTTATAGGTCGTCAACATTCATGCAAAGATTATCAGCGGCAGAAATTAGTACTGTAGTACTAACTTATGAGTTTTTCATCAAAATCTTTATGTGCATTGGCATTGACATCTAAAACAAATGCAGTTAAGTATGAAATGATTCTGATTATCAAGGACAAGTCGCAGTTGTTTAAAACAATCATAACTAAACCACAGTGGCTGCTTTATAATTGGAATTTGCGATATTTCACAACCAAAAACTATGCTTATGAAAACCGGCTTCTCTATAATACAGGGAGTAACAAAGTAAAGATCAGTCAAAAAAATATCAGTTGTGTACATTAACATACATTTGTCAACTTTGATGTATATGTTTACTGCACTGCCTAACTAACCGTTTATTTACCTTACTGGCAGATTCTCGGCAATTTCATGAAGTTGGTTCCTTTGACTACTTAAGCAAAAAAGTGTAATTTTCGCACGAAACTTAATTAGATATCCAGCGCCTGAATATTTAGTGGGGAGTTTATATTGATATTTTTGTGAATAATTGCCAACACAATGTAACAAACTTCACATGCGCTCGGGTATTTTCTGGCGTAAACAGGGAATCTGATGGTCTGCGATGGAACAATGCCAGAAAACTCAAATACATGCTATAGCATGAGTATCTCATTGATAACATACAATCACTCACTTCTATTTATCGTTCCATGAACAAACGTATCTGAACCAAACAGCTGTTTTGTATCCTTTATTTATGTTAGTGATCATAGGTACAGGTGATAAATACCTATGTACCACCAATTTTTCAAGTGAAAAAAATGATTGCGAACTCGTTAGATTAACATGCCTGGAGAAGTGAGGATTATGAACGGGCTGTTAGTTTACGAATAACAAACTACTCTGAGCTAAAAACAGATTATAACTCTTGTCTTTGAAGTAAAAGCACAGACAAAGTCGTAAGTCAATTCCATTTCCAATAATAGTGCGAGTTGATATCTAACATTCAGTCTTACTAGTGTATACTGAAGCAAAAGCTTAGTAAAATCAGCTTAGTGATTGTAAAATGTACCTGCTGTTTGATTTTCAAGTAATTCAATAGTCCCGAATTTCATCTTATTGTCAATGAGTATAGCTATGGTCAGTGACAACAATGGATTCTGATGATGTAGCTTCTTTATTACCCACGATTAAACTCAAAACTCCTGTCTTCCGATGCTTTAAAACATGAACGGATACATTTACAGGCCAGAGGTTCACTAACAGCGTGGACTAAACGGTGGTTGTTAGTGAACTTTCCCAGTAGATCTTCATGCTCTGTGGGACTTGTTATGCTATCCATCTCACGAAGAACCACGTTCATTGTGCAGTTTCTAGCCAAACGACTGCTGGGTTAAAATAATTCTATGATGGCTATGGTGAACAAGAAATGAACACTTACCTCCACGAATTTAACCTTTGGCATGTGGATGCGAAATATGACCACATGGCAACATGTAGTCGTTGAAACGCTCATAAGCACATCGTTAACTTGGAATATCAACAACATACATTATGCTCTTACCATAGTAGTGGATGGTTGTGCTAGTATTATTATAGATAGTGAAGATACGACTAGTTTTCTAGTTTGACAACTAGCAACCAGTAACACCTATGTACGAAGCTTTCCCCGACGAAATGAAATCAGAAGTCAGATGCGAAGAGGTAGGAAAGATATATTTCATTCGTTATCAATATATCGCGAAGCGCTTACTCTAAGCTGGATAGTGAATGTAGGAGCAGTGTCCCACGCTGGGTCTGGACGTGATCTGGTACGGATGCATGACCGAAAGCCTTCAGTTAAACAAGTCCACTTAAACAATGTGGTCAGCATCCAATGTCGAACACTTAATGCGCTATTGATTTTGTGGAATTATTTACAGCTACAATAGCCTTTAGCTAACCATGTACTGCACAAACCCAAAATCTAGATTGACAGACGTAATATTTAGACCTAAGTTTCAGGTTCAGTTTGTAAAAGACAGGAGGCCGAGTGACCTATATTAGTACTGGCAATGACGGCCTCTCAACTAATCTAAATTCATTTTGAAAACGTTGACAGATGGTGCTTTATTCCCGTGTTGAAGTGATGAATTCTATTCGTTGATGACTCGATGGAAAAAAAGACCATATCCAGCTGTCTAGCAATTTGTTCTGGGTTTATGAACATTTTGGACTTCCCAGGTAAATTCGCTGTTTTGGAAGATAAGAAAAATGAGGATATATCAAATGCAAGTTTATCACTAAGTAGTTTGAAAACTGTAATCAAGTCACTTCTGGTTCTTCGATATAACAATGAGAATAGGCTTAGTTTAACCAGTCCAGCGTCATACTAGAGCATAGCTATTCTGGAAATCAGTTGAGTTGCTGTTCTCTGCACTTCTACCAAATGCTCGGTGTCCTTTTTTAAGCAGAGGTTGACCGCTTATGTTCAATACTCAAGTTTGAGACACACGAACAATATACAAGTTCAAAACGTTTTGGTGCCGACATTGCTAAAGGCCTTACGTATTGATCACAGAGTTCTAAAGCCTTTGAAGGCTATTGTATGGTAGTGTAAAGTGGTTTTTAAGTCTTGGCTAATCATGATTCCTAAGTCATGGTGTGTCTGGACAACAGGTAGCTCAATTTTATTCACCGTGCTTGTATCCGTACCTTGGTGACTAATATACATCATGGTGCACTTAAAAGTATTTGTCGGCAAATGCCAAATTTTAGACAAAGTCATTTTGAATTTCTAAACTATCATCTTTGCTTTTTATCCCTTTCCGTATCTTGACATCGTCAGCACCTAACGATCCCTTAACAAGCTTTTCTTCGTAAGACGCTTTGGACCTTTGTGTCTAGTCATAAATATTTTGAGCTTCATGATATTACTATTTGATATTGTTAGTACTATGTAGCCTAAATCACTCCCACATCCTTCCCCTATTACGAAGAAAAGTATGTACCCCTTTAATAAACCATGCTGAGAGTTCCTCGGACCCCTTGACGTAGTCTAATGGTCGTGTGATGTAGTGGCGTTCATGTACACATTTTTCACTAGATCCCAATGCGTTTCAATGAGTGACTCTGGTTCTATTTTCCAATCTACTGAGGATGTTGAGTGTACAATATCTTCTATGTTTACCTTCCAGACGTTTGGTCTAGCTTGGGCTGACACATCATCGTTATTGACAACTATGTGTAAATCGAAAACTAGAACTACACGGTCACCTTTACCCAGAAGTGGCATATAATGGGGGTTTGCGTAGCTTTCCTCATAATGGGTAAATATTAGATCTAATAAGGATAACTCGGAGCTCATGTCGTACTTAGTTGCTTCTCCCATGTGCTGCACTAAGATACATGAGATAATTTCATCAACTAGTTTCTGTTTGGAAGAACATTCTAACAATTCAGTCATCACATTTTCCCAGCCTACGTTAGGTGCATTAAAGTTCCTTAAGATTAAACACATACCACTTGATGACCAAACATTGAAACCATCTGGCACGATCTCATTCATACTACAGTTTGAAGTGCGACAGACCAAACCAATAAATAGCTCTTTTCCTTTGCATTTCAAGCGGCAACCAACTAATTTTCACGTCTCAGTTTAATCAGATCTGCTGTCAATAACGATAAAAGGGATAGTATTTTTGATTAATAGAGCTACTTAACCTCCTTTATGCTTCTGAATTCTATCGGCTCTTGGTAATGTGAAACTTCTAAAATCAATTTCCCTACTGTCTATGAACTGCACCACTCAAGTTTATGTGACTGTGAATACATTCGGCTTGAAAAAGTTTATTCATGCACCTAGCCTTGATTGCTTGTTGAGCAAGTTTCGAGATTTTGTGTAACATCCAAAGACATTTTAAATGGCTGCACCCAAAGGGACTTCGACGTTATTTTTTGTCAAAGCCTCACCACCCAAAAATTTGCTATTTTTAGGTCCCTCTCACCATCATTTAACCTTAGTTTTGCTGACACAACCACGTGAGAGTATTTTACTGAACCATTTGAAGGGCGTAGGCGTAAATGTATTTATAATAAAGCATAAGTAGATGGTTGACGTAACTTTATCTAGGTTGTGGTGGTGAGTTAGAAGGTGTAAAGCCAATGAAAGAATATGATTATTATCACCATTTACACTGTGAAAACAAGCATCTGATGCGGTGCGTTTACGTTTATATATACAAACATATCTAAAGGAGAAATGCTTTGAAGTTGGGTCATCTTTCATTTTACATTCTGATATGACGTAACTAGTGTTTGTATACTGTAAAAAGAATAATTAATCACAGAAGTCCTATTACCGTATGCACTTCTTCCAGGTAGGTTTCGAAGTCGTTCCGCCTGACAAACCGTCAAGATAGCACATATCATTAAAAATTCGTCCTATATCATACATTGTAAGATCCATTTCGAAGGTTCAGCGTGTGAAAATCCATCCATGCATACATTCGCAACTTGTTCTTGATTGTTTCTTTGGTTGTACATCTATGTTAGTCCTTTTGATGCCATTTAAGATCGTAGTGTTTCATTTCATAATAGTTTTAGCATTTTCTCTTTCGCTTCCACCGAGTTTCTATGTTTCTTTCTGAATTGTATCTATGTTGTTCTAGTTGATATCGAATCGTGGCGGCAGCCATATTGATTGTTTCCTCTTTGATTAGGTTGCTTTATTTGACTGGGATCGTGTATTTCGGTTGTGAATTGAAGCACTTTACCACAACTGGAAACACTTTGTGTTATAAAGCAACAAAGTAATATATTTGGAATGGATTTTTATTTGATCTATCCAGAAAGGATAGAATAACACTTATTTTTTGGTGCGTTCGGTAATTTTCTTATATTTCTTATCAATTTGTCTATTTATTGTAATTTAGATCGATTATTATGAGAACAATTATTGGTTGAATAAATGAGTGGTAATATTTGTTTAGGTAAAATTGTACATTTGTATTTATGATGAAATTTGAAACCGCTATTACCCCAATCTTTTTGTTCTGACTTTAATCGGAGTCCACAAGTGTATTCTCATCCAGACAGTTATTCTTCAGCCAAACTTAGTTTGGAATTTACATGCATCATTGCCATAGCATCACACTAATCACTCGAAAGATGAAGTCTATCAGACTGTGTGGCTTGACCAAACTGAAGTTTAAAATGTGCTTGATTTGACCGCCTCTGAGAAGACCTACGAACTCTCGAGGTGATGCACCAATTGTTTTACGACTGTTTGGCCTTCGAGCATTCGGCAACCTTCATCAATGGACAGTGCCACAGGATTATTGCCAAAACCTTATGCCACGTAGGTGAGTTGTTGTTACTGCTACAAACTTATTGTCATACCTGATGTTGCATGCAGTGTTCTCAAAGAAGAGTGAGCGTTTACTTTGAATTGAGTTTTCGTGGGAAATGCGAAAGTTTTTCCATGGTTGGGACACATAAAACATTTGACGTCTAAGATCATTTCAGCTTTCTCTTGAAATCGTATGTTAGGACCATTAGGAATTTACCACATGCCAAATTCGTCGCGGCTAAACATGCTTTACGGGCGATATGTCGAAGAAGTTTACTTTCAGTTTACTGAAACAGATCAAATCACATGACGTGACTGAGTCGACGGTAAGTTATGATTTCTGATGAGAAATCAGATGTTTGAAGTTTTCCGTTACAAGGCCCAACAATTCTCTTATAACAAGTAGTAATCCCGGGCTCATCACACAAACGATAGAGGGCGGCAGAATTGAATTTCAGCCATTCAGCAACCCTTCAGATTTCCTCACCGGTCAGTTTCCCTACAGTACTATGGGCATATTTAAACGCTCTGTAGCCAGCCAGTAGTGTACGTGGGTTACCATGACAAAATAATTTGTTGGTATACCTCAATCCAGACGCAATGTTATGAGGTCATAACTCCTGTTTCCTACACACATTTCCTTAGACAGGGTGACCACTTCGTAAGTTGACAACTATTTATAAAACTTCAAGTGGCCGAAATGTCGGAGATATTTTACGATGACCTCCATAAGTCAACAAAAGGCTGCTTGGCTTATGTGTTTACGCCCGAACTGGCATTAAATTGCACATTACGCGTAACAAAAAGCAAAAGTCGTATAAGTAATAACAAATTCTACTAAACAATTCGTAGTTTGTTATCATTGCAGTCTTTCATAAATATATGTCCTGTGTTCCTGGTTCCAAAGTGTTATCTGTCTAAGAAACAAAATAGAACAAGCAAAGAATGTGAGTCAGACTTTCTTGCGCGATGCAAGAGGCAAAGTATATAAGCGTGGATGGTGACCCAAAGAAAAGTTAAGTTTAATGCAGTTTAGATTTATTATTGGATGTCTGTATCTGTTTTTATCAGTCGCTGATAATCGTTAAATCTTGAAATTATTATTCACTGTTCATTTCATTTTCAGCTGGCTTCGCAAGTGCTCGCTGTCAGCAACATTTTCACATTAGTTCACGTACATAATCCACGCTATATTTATTCTGTGGTAGCGCTGATTTCCAGATCTCAAGATTGCCATAGCATAAGCCATTTGTTCGATATTACGTTTATTACACAAAATACTTGTATATTTTTTCGCTTGTGGAAGTTCATCTTCTATGTGATAAACATTAACAACTTAATCTCGATTGAGAAGAACATAAAAACGTTAATGAATCCTGAAAATTTACTTGTGCTTTTTAGCTACTTTATTCTACGATTTCATTTACAACACAAACCTTTGCCTATGATAATGCTAAATTATAACGTTTTCCATCATGAGTGTTGAAAAGATACAACTACTTTGATATGATGAATAAACTGAGACCGCATGTTTACACCATATTGTCTTCTAGGGAATCGTCCACATAATTCCGAGGAAAACGTCTTCACAAGCTAGGTGAGTGTATAACAACCAACAAGTCGATGTTGACGACAATGATGTAATAGCCCTAAAAGTGCGGGAAGTTTGTGAAATTGGCTGAAGAAAAACAAAGATATATGTGTACATAGTAAATTCTGTGAGCCTCGCGACACCGTCTTTATGATTTCCTGAAACGGAGAAATTTTGAGGTTTTGCCAAGGAGCATAGGTGGGTTTCTTCAAAGTTTTTGGAAACATTGTGGAAGACTCAAACATTTTCGGCACTTCTTCAAAATATCTTGATATCTGGGAAATCCCCAGACCGGGAAGATTTTTGTCGCAACGTCCCAAGACTTTATAATGCAGCTTTCCTAAAGTTGGGAGATCGGAATTTACCATAACTTTGTTTGTTTTACTGTAATGAACAAGAACACGGGTAGGGACAATCGGATGTATTTAAGTACAAATTACAGATTAACTTATTAAAATCTGACAACCATACAGTCAACGGTTAATTCGCAAAATAACAATCAATTGTCTTGATCTTAACTGTTCCTTCTGCAAATATCAGTCCATCTTCTCTGATTTCATTGTTCATGTATTTTCATACCGATTGCGCTTCATTCCTGTTCTTTCCTTATCGATCTTTTGCCAAAATACATTCTATGCCTGACCATCGCCATATACTACTTATGTGGATTTAAGTAGACCACACCACATCATCAGGTTGTTAAACGTGTGTAACCGCTTGACTGTGGTCGGTTCTTTGTAATCCAGGATGATCAACAATCCTCTCCGCAGATAGAGAATGCTTTGAACGTCAGAAGCGCCCTCATAAGTCTAGACAAACGGTAACTGTTCAACATTTTTGAATGATTACAGTATCGTTATGTTGTTGGAGCCATATGAAAACAAGGTTCAGATACTGTAGATGGGACTCTCCATCCGGACTTAGGATCAAGCGATCATCCCAAACCCGAGGACGTAAGTGGGACCACCAAATACGTCACCGTCGAATCTCCGAAGACTTCGTGTAATATTTCTCAAACCGAAAGGCATGCCCAAACATTCGTAGACGCCGAGGGAATTAATGAACCTGTCTTTAGGAATATCGTCAGCAGTCACAAAAATATGGTCGCACTCCATAATCACCATTTGGACACCTGTCGTTTCTGTCCTCTTTTGGAACTATGTGCAAGGAAGATTCCATGAGTTGTTTGATGGCAACATGATAACCAATTCCGTTATGCACTTGAATTCGTTTTTGATCAATCTTAGATCTACGAGAACTAGTGGCCATGCCTTCGAAAATGCAGGTGCGCGAATAGTTGAGATATGATGTATGTCATTGCTGGTTGCACACAACAGTTTCGGTCGTGTTTCATAAAGTGTGCCGTCTACTAACTTCCGTTTGCTTGGGCCGATGTGTAGAAGGCAATGTTGTAACGGGTATTTACCAATGACTGGCATTGAAACGTCTACCACGACGAAAATCCAGTTAACTGGTTTGTGTAAACCCACATTAATATACACATATCTCTTACAACATGCAGTGGTCGTTTGTCAGTTTGGGCCCTGTAAGTTGAAGACTAGATCCTGTGAACAGTCATTAGTATTTCACAGGAACGCCGTTAACTCCTGTGTCGACGAGATAGCGGATTTTCGCCATCGAGTCAGTGCTATATGACAGACACCCATTTCCACCGGCTACATTTGCCTTTAAGACGTCCATCGACCACTGACCTACCGTAATCATAACGTGATCCAACTTTGGAGATAGAATAAGCCTCCTCGTTTAAGGATAGCTCATTCTTAGTTGTCGCAAGGATCATAAATAACACTTGTAAACGTAACAGGTGTAGCGCAGTTGTAAAAATCGCTCGAAAATCCCTTAATTACTGTGAGAAATTTCGCATTTGGGTATGTAACAACTCTGGTTGATTGTTTAAGAGTTGGCCCCAAACACTGTAATGTCAAAACATTATAGGTCAAGTACTCATTCACTTACTTATTCTTTATAGCCATGATGTTTCTTATAATTTTATACTGAATGCCCAAAAAATAACCTCGCTCTCTCACGGTCTAAATAAAGACCTATTTACTGCTAGTCTGTTTTTCTCTATCGATAACACGAGAGGTACTCACCGGCACTAAATTGATGAGCACAATTCTTGAACGCAAAAATTAATCTCTGTCCTGCCTATTATTTTGCTTGGTCATAAAAGGTAACATTCTGATTATCTTTAACATGGATTTCGTATATACATATTTATATTTGTATTGCTTTAGTCGCAAATTATTCGTGCTGTAGTTATTATTTTATCCCACTCATTAAATTAATATATTGGTCATATACCATATATCACACTCAGTCCAAACCAAAAGCCTGGAGTATAAATGTAATTTGTCACAGGTACATGGATACTGACTATGAAAGTCTGCTTCCCAGAATTTGATTTTAATGACCCCTAGTTGACGTTTGCTCAACTACAGCATTATTTCAAGAGACGCGATATTAAATCTGGGGGAGTTCGCTACTGAGATTTATGCTCTGTTTCCCCTCCTTCAGTCACCAAAGAAGTCCGCAACTTAGTTTAAAGTCTGCCAACACCACAACCATACAATCTTTTAAGACGTGAGATAATGAACTGTCCATCTTTATCAGACGGCCAAACAATTCAAAGGCCATTACAACGGTTCATAATCCTATGATTTGAAACGCAACAATAAAATTGGTGTCTCATCCATCGTAGTTTATCGATGTACAATAGCCGTTTATTTATAAAAGCTATATAACTCGAATTGCATTAGATGTTTAAATACAAAAAGTTAAGTGACCTTTCAGTATAAACTACGTTACTTAAGTTAAAGTATCGAACGAAAATAATATAGTTACACGAATAAAACATTTGCAATGAAAGCTCTTAAAAAGCTAGCGATTCATTGAAGCTCGAGTCTTTAAAGGCTCCGTATTGATAGCGCTCAACTATCAAGGCAGAAGTGATAGATTTATTATTATTGATATGTTAAACAAGCAGTATTCACAGATGTGCTATAATTAAAAGTATATACACTGAGCATCTAACAAGATAACGCGAAACACCACATTATTCAGTTGAGAACACTTTGGAAGCTAATAACCCGATAGAAACAAGCTAATGGCGAACTACAATATAACCTGAACCCTACATATTTGTTCATCCAGCACCATAAAAATAAACATTTCCACAACAGATAAGATCATGAGAAAATAAACAACCTATACCTCAGTTGATAAACTGAGTTGGAACCACAAACTACCTTTGTAGCAACATTATTACCAATAACAAAATAGTAATGTATGCTGTTCGACAGCTTCTTAATTCCCACTCGTTGGTTGAAATTCTAGGCAGAAGTCACAAAGAAAAGGTGACGAAATAGTTTAGGACCTTTATTTTGGCAAAAGACGTCATCTTTCCTTACCAACTAGTCGTAAGATATTCATCCTGTAAATTACAAGGAAATAACGTAACTGATCGTCATCCCAAAATCACTTCTAGTCTAAACAAGAATCCGAATTTAATTACCACGGATAGCCAAATTTGTTTAAAATAGGACGTTCCGACTAGTTACTTAAATAGGATAGATATACAGAGGAACGTTTTTAAAGTAAACTATCTAAGAACAAATAAAGCTTACACGAAGTATAGCGATACCAGCAGACCTTTTCAATGTCAGAAACGACAAAAACAATCTAACAAAATGACATGCTATTATGTACACAACCAAAAGAAAATTTATCTAAGACTGTTTCACAATACTAACGTCTTTTACGTTTTGAATCACGGTCACAAAATTCTCCATCACTAGTACTTTCCACCTCTTCACCATCCTCAGGGTCAGACGTCCGAGAGCGTTGGCCACGTCGATGATGATGATGACGTTTACTACCACTGGCACGATCACCAGTTTGAGGATTCGCAGCCTCATCATCCTCGTCATCATCATCAGCAGCTTCTCCTTCTTCTAATTCTTCATCTTGACGCTTGTCTGTATTTTTGTGATGTTTATGGTGCTTTGATTTGCGATGTTTTGATTTCTTTGATTTACGATGTTTACGCTTCTGTGATGATCCCCTTTCATCGTCCGACCTACGAGTATGACTATGTTCTGAAGGAGCTGGGGAAGGGGAAACAGTTTGTTTTTTCTTCTGATCTTTCATTGCATCGACATCTTTTTCAACATCTTGAATAGAAGCAGACCTACATGTAGGTAAATACATATGTTGATGAATTGCTAACCATATACCATCTACTAAAAAGAAAGGCAAAGTTCATAGACAAAAAACTACTTACAACGGTGACATTTCTGAACAGAAATATATCTTGTTTAAAGATGATGTGATAGTTCGTTACTTACTGCAGTTTAATCACCACTTGTTTAACCGAAGCAATTGCTAGCTTAGAAAAACAAAACAAGCGCCAATATTATTGGAAATATTGTGTTTCACGATAATTATTTTAAAAATTGATGCAACTTTACCGCTTTAAAATGTATTTGTCAGTTATAAAAGGTGAATATGTTTCCTTTTTATTCGAATTAGTTTATTTTTGGAAATTTACACAACCATATCATTGTCGTTCATGGTTATTCGTAGCGTAAACGTTTCGTCAAGGTGTCTTTATCTTTTTCGTAATTTTACAAACATTACTGTAAAAAATAACCATTAATTTCCTCTCTACATTATTGTTTACAATATGTTCATATGAAGAGGAGTAAACATCTTCGTCTCGTTTAATTATCCGTTTCCGTACTTAAGGTTGACGTATCTTATGTATTGATGCCCATCATTACTTTAATTCCTTGTTTAGAATTGTTTTCTTGCCCTGTTTTTTGATTTATCTAGTCCCTCTAGATTTGATATCGTATTAGTATATCCTTAGTGGCATACACTCACTACAAAATATAACATGAATTAATAAGGATCCGTAATTTCCCGTTGTTGATATACAGGGACTATAACTGATCAGTTTTTGCCTTCAAATGTTCAACTTAGGAGGACTGGATTGGTATAGACACGTGAAGTTTCAAATATAAACAATGGGAAATTATCTATGTACGAGTTGTACAAGTCAGTAGCTCGATCAAGACTAAGTAGTTCAATGATTTAGTGTTTGAAGCGACAGGCACTAAAATTTAAGCTTTAGTGTGGACGTCAGTAGTGGAATACGGGTACATCCGGTTAACCTGTCCAAAATAGGGCGACAAAAGAAGCTAGATCCCACTGCCAAGCATAACCTAAATAAAGGTTCTAAATTTAGATTTCGAAAAATTTCAAAACAAGGACACTGATTTCTTGAGATCTCCACAACTGATATCAATAAGTAGTTCGGTTGTTTGTAAATTAATCAGCTTACCCCCATGAAATTAATTACTACGAGAACAGGAATAAAGTTCCCATGCTATACAGAAAACCTCAAAAACAAGTGAGAAATTGATACACTAATTAAGAAAGGTTGACTACACCATAAAAGTTCCTATAAAAATGCTTGAAAAACTAACCTCTCGCATAAATGTTTATCTTTACGAGACCGATGAGCGTCTTCATTTGAGTTGTCAATTGAAATAATATACTCTTTAAAGAGTCGAATCCTTTCTGATTCCAACGACAAACCCTAAAACAAATATTCATTGAAGTAATGAATTGTGAGCAAGAACGAACGCTAAACAACTGAAATAATTGGTCGAAAAAGTGAACAAACAACAAACTAAAAAAGCAGTAAGAGAATAAACAGCGATAGTTAGGGAATAGTGACGATGCCAAGAAACCATATGACATTAATGTCATTAATCTTGACAAGTGTCATCAAAATAAAACGGATGAATTATAGTTAGTATACTAATAATCTAAATGAACTGTACATGCGCATAATCACTATCAATAATAAAAAGTTCTATAATGATTTTACTGTACAATGTGATGATGCAACCCAGTTCGCAACTGTAGCTTGATGTACTGGGCTTTAAGTCACACAGTTTAATATGTAGGAAATAGAGACACTTACAACTTAGCCAAACCAAAGTATGTAGAGTGTGATTAAAATTTGAGACTTACTGGTTAAAAGTTGAGTTTTAACCAATAGGCTACTACTATTCCACTAACTGTGAACACATCGAATACGTGAGATAGGTGGAAATCCAGTAGGCAGTGACGATGAAAAGGAAATCATATAACTCATTTATTCATTGTCAACTCAACAGTAACTATAAAAACAACTCGGAAATCTGGTTGATCGTAAGGCAACTATTAAAGTGAAGTTGGCCAATAAAGTTCTAGAGACGTACATAATGAGAAAATATTCAAGACGTATCTACAAGACCATTAAACTTAAACGTTCTTGAAATGTCTTACCAATTCATAACTGCAAGAAATAAACACATAAATTATAAAAGCAGATCGTAAACAGGATCCTGGATAAGAAAGATTAGTTCAGTGCAGTCTTCTCAGTGAATTTATTTTCAGAGCCCTACCATTTCAAAAAGATACTTAATTTTTTTTAAATAATGATCAGTATTATGTTCGTTGGTAATAATAATAATACACTGGTTAAATATGGTAACGGAGAAACGAAATAAACCAAAATACAGAATTGTCATTCTTATTAAAAAACTGAAGATGGAAATCTCGACAGCTTAAATATTCAAACAGATAAAAGGTAATAATTGTAAAAGAACGGGTTGAGTAACGTGGTACAATAAAAATTTTTAATTAAGGTGGAATGTAATTAAAAAATTAAAAAATAAAGATGACAATCTTAAACCAACAACAATGATGGTTTTCGGAGTCTGATTTCCACAAACAAAATATTCAAAGTTGACTAAATACATCAGTCAAATCAATTTGGCACATGTGCATCCTGTGCGGATTGCCTGAAGTCACAAGCACTACGAGCAGAGATGGGACTGGTCAATTGAAGCCCTACGCATCAATGGGGAGATCCAAATAACCAATACAAAAATGAATTAAAACATTGCCTCATCGCACAAGCTAGTGGCTATCTGGACATAATAGCTAAGTGGATAACGTAGTGGCGTTTGAGGTGAACGGCACTGGGTTCGAGTCCCGGAGTGAACATCAACTCTGGGATGCAGGCACATCCAGCTGACGATACCTATATTGGACGAAACGAGCCTCCTGGGTTCCACTGCTAGCCACCATCCATGTGTGCCTACCAAGTTAAATCAATTTATTTAGAATCTAATCATGAAAGGCTACTAATCAACTAAAAACCAACTGAGATTGAGATTAAAATACAATAAGAAATTGGAAATTTACTTTGAAGGCAGGATGGTCACTCAATTTTTCTCGAACTTCTTCCCAACTAGTATTGGACTGAATGAAGGAGGAATTTGTAAGCATTTCACAGAAGTTTTGTTCAAGTTTTCTCATACGCCTAGCATCATCTCTTTGGCGTTCACGTTCACGACCTTGAGCTTTTTCTAGTAGACCGTCATACGTCATACGCATATTTCCTTCATCTATTCCTTTGCTGCGTTCATCAGAGCTTATTATCTGAAGAAAAATATCCCAAAACTTGATATTAGAATGTAAAACTCCATTGTCATTTAGATATAAAATAATTACCAATAAGTATGAGTCAACGATACTGAACATTTTATATTTACAAAATGCAGCTGGTTTATAATATCCAATTTCACTTTGTTAATTTCTGAGTTCTGCTGAAGAAATTATGGACTTTGCACTTTACTGACAAGGAATCACTGTTTTTAAACATGAACTGTGTAATAACATGGACCAGTGTGAAAACATGACATACAGGTTTACGTTAATAAAACATGTTGTACACTCAAGCACATATTACGAGAAAAAGAAAGAAACTATGGTTCACTGAAGATTTCATTTTTATTTCATTTTATTTTTTACACGATTTCGTTCATACAATCCAGTTGACTAATAACAACGTACAGAACCAGATTATTGATGAAAACGCTCCGCCCCTCAATAAACTTGTCAAAACACAAATCAACTGACCAGAAAACAGTTTTTTATTCTAGTGAAAGTAAACACATATACAAGTTAAAAACAGAAAACGTAATCAAACCCTAAATGAAACACTAGTGGGCGTAGGATTTAGAGTTTAATTCATTAAAAGATGAATTCGTTGATGAAAATGTGAAACTAGATCAAAATAGTTTGTTAGACAAATAACATCACGAATCCATGTTTTGCAACACAGGAACAAAAAATCAACGGAGAAATGAGTGAACAATCGTAAAACTGGCCATGATTAAACCCGATAACCTGATCTTAGTTCTACTAAAGAGTGGGTGAGTCACAAAACTAACACCTTGTATTTGCTAATGATACTTAATCATGTTTACCTTCGTATTTAGCATTTTGTACATAATATGTCAATTTACTAGGAGAAAACTTATTCTGTTGTCTTGTCTTCTGATATTACTCAACTCAATCTGGTGAACAGCCATCACTCGGCATACACTGTAAAATAGCGTTTCATTTACTGATTAGTATCCTCCTGATTGTTTTAACAAGAGAAAGAGCTTCAGAATAAGAACTAAAATCCCCCTCCATAAGAATATATCATCATGACACAGAAGTAAGGTGTTTTATCTTAAGTTAAATTAATCACAAATAGATTGGGTTAAATTTCAGCTAACGTTACGCAAAATGGTAATAGTGCTAACACCTCATGATGATATTTTAAACTGTCAAATTGTAGAGATTCACTACAGAAAACAACAACAAACTTACTGAACAAAAATCTTCGTATGAAACAGACAAGTCGATCGGTGTACAGTTGTATTTTAAAATCTCTTTGATAATCTTCTTCTCAGCTGGGAAACGAGCTCTTAATGCTTCAACATAGAACTTAAATAAATCCAATGGAGTAGAACCACGTTGAGCAAGCATTTTGTGAAATCGATCATCTCTAAAACAGTCGAAAGTACACACAAAGTATGAAGATTTAGCGTCGAATCAAACAAAATTTTGTCTCACCATATATCTGTCATAGGTTACTGTATCAAAGCTCATCCGTACACGTAAAGTGTATTGAATACACATCAATGACGATAATTGTCATCTATAACGGAAGTCACAAGTTTACGTGTTTGATGTCGACAAGCCAAACATATTTCTTATCAAATGAGCTAATATATTCCATGATTGTAAGATTGAATGGTAAAAGCGAGACGTAGGACTATACATTTCTCATTGTCTGTATTTCTCAAATACTTCTTAACTGTCAATATATCGGCTGTTTTGAGGTTGAATTCGCAGTTTTAGGCAGAGAATAGTTGCTATAAGTGTTAGGTAGAATTGATACGTTAGTAAATAATTTCTTGACTTTTTCTGTGCGGTTTACTATTTTTCACAACACTTCACAAATTTCTATACTGTTTTGGATTATCAGAGCCAAAAAATAATGTACTAGAATTAACATAAAATCGCTTACTTGTTTATTATATGGTATAGATCTTTCCATAGAGACATAGAAGTGAGTAATTTCTGTTCGTGCAATTCATCAAGTAAAACTATGAATGCTTCTCGATTCTTTCGTTGTTCCCTTTTTTGTCTCCGACGTTCGCGTTCTTTATCTTCGTCGTGCTCTTGTTCAAGCATGCAAATATGCTCTTCAAAACAGACAAGGGCATCCTCTTTATCTAAGTTTTGTAAATCCACATCTCCAGTGAATCTATCATCAGTGTAAATTTAAAAATACACAGAAGACTAACGGTCGGAACAGACAAAGCAACTTGATATATTACGAGACCACAAGCATAAATTCAGCTGATAAGTCAAGAACGGGTGTAAATATCAATAATATGAAAACCAAATTGATCGACTTAGAATGAGCGAACACCCTTTCCAAATTAACGCTTGATTTGTTAGACGTTTCAGAGATTTTACTGATCCCCCATTACATTTAACTATCAAACCAGAATACGCAGATGACAATGTCTCGCTTGATGGAAACCGAAAAAACCGGTTGCTTGAACACTTTAAGTAACATTGTAAGCAATTCGGAATAGTATGAATGTTATTCTTAATGTATAATATTACACCGTAACTAGTCAGCGTTAGCCCCTAGTTTGACCATAAGGAGTGAAGTAGTTGAGTATATTGATTACTCAACTTTGAAATTCGGATCAATACTGATAGTTTGTTGCCCGACAAAATTTCTTAAGGACATAAAAAGAATAACTCCTACTAATCTGGGTTCCCTGTGGTGTGAGTGGGTCTTGCTCTTCATTATTCTACGGCTACTAAACATCCCCAATGAAAATGACATAGATAGTGTGAAAGTTTATTGTTTCTTTGAAGTTATCTCCATATACTATGGGACGACAGAGCACTGCTAAGGTTAGATCTATGACACTAAGTAAAAATCCAAAGTCCACTCATCAGAACATACATCATCAATCAAGATGAATAGGACATGCGCTTGTCTAAACACCACCTAACCTGCAATGTTCGGTGACGTGGAATTATAAGTTATGAAAAAGTTAACGACGTTTAAGGTATGGTTTACGACGTTACTGACAGTAGGTGAGGACTTGATGGTTGAGGTTACACAATACTCGTCATCAACAGTTCGAGACATTTGACGACATGACTCAAAGTCTGTCACAGTGGTGCGACTGTATTTGTTTTCCATCCTCAACTACTGATTGGTTATTTCAATTACCGGTTTACATTCTCGTTCCTATCAAAATAGCGCACCTGTAACACTCATGACTGCAGCATTGGATAAAACAGTTTTGAATTATTGTATGACTGAACATCAGTTTCTTGAAGATTTTAGGTACGTGTGTCTGAGCTTTCACGTCACACAAATACAGTGTGGTGAAACTAACAGGATGGATAATGGAGGAATAGAAGTAATATCAATAATGACAGTAAAATGACTGAAAATAAAGAATATGGTTAGGAGAGGAACAAAATGTTCACGGGAATAAAACATACGATATGTTGAAGAATCCCAACAAGCACGAAACCTAGGTTCAAGATATCTTGTCAATTACTTCTCACAACTTCACATCAAAACAAAGTGAGTCACAATGTCAAGTGTTGTGCATATATATCTGGTGCCCCCCTGTACCAATATTTGTCAGTCAGTCAGTCAGCTACAACGTAGGACCAGGCACATATATGCATCGGTTCAAGTTGCCATACCTCGTTAGCACAACAAGATGAACACCCGGCCGTTTCTGCTACTTTGACGTGGTGGTCGGGCTTACTTATCGTGATGAACCAATCGAGCTATACTGGCTGGAACAATCGTTCCTCAAGGTCCTATCATGCCAGGTAGGTCAGTTGAAGAGTGGTAAGACTAAAAGCAGCAAACCCAAGGTCCGAAGGCGAAGTCGTACTGCTGACTGTACAGAGGTGTGACAGTAGTAAGGTGTTTCCTTCAGACAACCAACACAACAGCGATGCTGCCTTCCCACAAGGAGGGGTGGGGTTAGAAAAGGTCGACACTAAAAATGCACATCTCGCCTTATCCCACGGATATCCGTCTCCGGCGGTAAGGTCCTTTGAAGAACGGAGCTAACACAAAAACTACCCACAGAAAGGTGGTGTGTGACCGACCCCAAGCAGTTGTCCCTTGGGCACTGCGGTCACGTTCTCAGTTCATTAAGACCACTTCTAACCCAATTTCCTTTTCAGGTACCTCTAGAAGAACCCTTCCACGGTGTGGGCAACCGGGAAGTGATAACTGCCGTCATACTTTTAACAGCACTCAAGACCACCAATATTTATGTTCAAATAAATAAATAATAAACAATGTCAAGCCATTTAGCTTAGCGAGCACAATGAAAACTTGATTGATATAATTTTATGACCACAAACCAGGTAATATCACATCGATTACTACTCAGTAACCGATTAACATAAACGTTAGTCGCGGTTTAGTAACCTACTACCCAATTTCAAGAAATAGTTGAAGTTTAAACATCCTATTGCAGTAATGCTGAGAATAAAGATATAGAACTATCCAAAAACGTGTTCTCAGTTTCAAGTCTGGCGTTCGCAATCATGGCGTGGTTTTTCTTTTATGTTAATATAGAAACACAAATACACATGGAGTGTGAGAACTGTTCTAATCGTCACACATAAATTATTTACTCAAATTAGTACCATCTACAGAATAAACAAACACCGATCACTGAAATAAAGGTAAAATCTGTCTTTTTAAAACAAAAAGTCACACAAATGAATTTGATAATAATCTCTTGCCGGTTCGGTTTAATTTAGTACATGTGACATAACATTAATGGCGGAAATTAATTACATAAGTTTATTCAGCTAACCTGGTATTATCAAGCAGCATTTGTTGTGCTTCGCTCCAGGTCGTCCGATATGTAAGATCAAGCATCTCACTAAGAATTTCATTAAATACTCGTACATTCCTTTTTCGCAAAATCTTAGCTTCTTCTCGTTCACGCTTACCTACCTCTTGCATGACATCATCGAATATTTCACGGCGATCTCGATCGGGGACATCAGTCCATTCCTTCGTGTCCGACAGTAGTTGATCTACTCTACGGTATGACATAGTTGAGTGCAGCTTATTGCATTTTAGAAGATACTTTTCTAGATCCTCTTTCGCCCTTTTAATTCTTATTCTTTGCTCCTCGCGTTCTTCTTTTAACCTTTGAGTTTTGTAAACATTAAATATTTGCTTTTTTTCATTAAACGTCCTCAAGATGGAGTAACGAGGATCCCCGGAGATTAACTTTAGTGCTTGCTCCCACGTAGCCCCACCAGGGACATTGCAATCCCTGAAAAGCCTCCTAAGACCTTCTGCCATTTCTGCTCGGGTCTTATATTCTGGCACTGTCTGAGTATTTGGTGAAAATGTAGTTATATGTGGATTAGATACAGGCTTCTCTTCGTCACTTTCATCTTTATCACTGTCACCTACTTTTTCCGGAGGTAGTGGAATCGAAATTGATGAAGGTCCAGTATCTGACGTATCAAAAGAGGCCAGAGTTGCCTTCATTGCCCTTTCTATTTCTGAAGGCTCAGGAGGCTTATTAACGTCATCTTTTGGGGTGGCTGGTGTACACGGTGTAACCGGAGGCATACTTGGTGGTTGTTCGGGGACCGTAGAATTCGCAGCTGCATTACAGGCGGCTGCTTGGTTTTCAGCGTCTATAAGTTCTTGCGGTTTGATCCATATTGATTGTTTTGTATTCTCATTAAAATAGTAAGGTTTTCCGTTTTCGGATTTAAACTCTTTCCATGGACAGTTGCAAAGTATTTTCTCACGCTGAGTCTTCAACTCTTGAGGTTTTTCCCAAGTCGTCTGTTGAGTGAATGTATTATAGTAGTATTTTCTCCCATCATGAGAATGGTGCTCTACCCAACCTGCATTGATTTGGGCAGCTGACAACTGGGTGACAGAGTTAGCTGGATTAGGAATCGACGCAGGCACGTAGGCTGCGTGAGCATAACCAGGATAACCAAGGTGAGCAGTAACAAAATGATGAGGATAACCTGCCATTACTAAACGAAGTGAAACCTGAAGGATGTCAACACGATTGGTTGATGTACGTCAATTTAGTTGTTTTAACTAGTTTTGGGCGATTGTAAACATAAAGTGAAGAGTGGGAGAATGTATTAGCTATACTCAAAAGAAGCACCAGGGAAAAAAAGACAAACAATTATTTGTCACTCATAACTTGAACAAAAAACCAAAACTAACAAATAATAAATATTTTTTGATATCCCAGAGTGTAGAAAATTGTATTTCAGATGTTTTGTGACTTAATGTAAGTCACTTTTTTATAGTAAATAAATAACCGAAACAAAGTTAACATGAGTTTAAATAGTACGAAGGAATATCACAAAAAGATATTATTAACTTACTAACCAATGCCAAATTTATTTGAAGCTATCAAGTCTAATATTGGCATTGATAACTACAAGGCTAACAATTATTTGAGGCGGCCTAGACTAAATTTTAAGGGATTTTAGAACAGAACGATCTTTTGAGAGCAAATCGTCTGCATTCGAAATTGTTACAAACACTTCCTCGAAACCCAACAATACGCTTAAAGCTTATTAAGTAGCTACTACCTTTATGATTACAAACTGACAACGAAATATCTGAAATACCAAGACGTGTTCTAAAGGTAAAAATTACATGTGAAATGATTTCAGTGGCTGGAATTTAAGTGATCCTAATATTCCGCCCGGCAGTCTGGTTCGAAATTGTACAGAAAAACTTAGTAGACAAGTCTCGCCAAGCTGTTCGCCTAAATCTCGACAAATGCTCATACGAAACACGTTTTGCGTACAGCTCTACAACACTTATGTCAAAATAAAGAACTGAAAAGTTGTAAACAAGAGTATAATCACACGCAAATACATTGAAGATTTACACTTTTACGATGTAGTATGCTAATCATGTTTAACTCGCACACTGAATGTAGCTGACCACCTCATATAGTAATACAAAAACCACGTCTCCACACATCACAAAGACACTAGCACAAGAGGAAAGAAATAAGACCAGCATAGACAGGTGCAAGTGCGTTTAGTACTATACTTATGAAATGGAGAGAAAAAGAATGCACCTGTACTAATGGTAGAATTTTATCCACTCCACGCTTATTAAGCTCGTTCGACTGACAATTAATAGATCCATAGAACGACTGAAATAGGTGCGGAGCAAAACAAAGTAAGTCCCGAAGGATTCCCTTCGAAAAAGTACGGACGATAGTCAAGCGTGCGATTATGAGACCTGTAATACATAGCGCAGACTGAGATGCTAGCTAATTATGACTGGAAGGATACTTAGGAAAAGACTTCAAATATGATATATGCTGTCTTTTTTGAGTGATAGATCAGAATAGATCCCCTTGAAAACACAGCGAGTTTCGCTGTTTATTCTGCAAATTCACTGGGTTTTCAAGGAGATCTGCCATTGGAACAAGAAATCACTGAGATCTCTAAAGTTACAAGATTCGAAGTCAGCTAAACTACTAGAAACCACACACTTTCGGGACATGTCCGACACCTTTTACACTACCCGCTACGATTTACTCTAAGCTCAAACATCAATCTTTTTTTGCTAGAACTTATTAACTACTTGTTGTTTCGAACTTACATCTGTGTGGTCGGAAGGCATTTTTATGGTAATAAAGTGTATTTCTTGTGCTCTCACTTTTGAAATGAAGGACTGAATAAGTTGGTCACTAACTGTAGGAGCGACCATACAGTAATTCGCGGTGTAATAATCCTTAGTACCTATGGCAGTAAATTAGCTGTCGACCGTTCCTCTACAAAACTCAAAAGACGACATCAACACTATGTCTTTGGGCAGGGAACTTCATATTTCACGTAGAGCTATTATGAATAGCTGTCCTAATACGTGTTGTTCGCTACTAAAATGAATGAAGAATGAAGGCTATTATGAGCGACATGTGGGATCATGACCGTATTGCGATTGTGGCGGTCTGCTGATAGACCCTGCAGTGGTTGAGAAAGGTGCCTTCTTAAGACTACTTCAGCATCCCAAACCTGATAAGTCCAGTGGGCTTGATATTCATCCTATGATTATTATAGCCCGATCAGATGTAATTGCTGAACCTATAGCCACAGTGTTTGATATGTCCCTGAGGCAGTCAGGACTGCCAATAGACTGGAAAGATGCAATAATCAGTCCGGTGTACAAGGCGGAGGATAGAGATAGAATTGGTAATTATCAACCCGTTAGTCTAGCCAGTGCAGTTGTAAAACTAATGGAAAAGATTATTCGGATGGCTGTTACAAACTATTTGGGAGGACATAATCTTTTGGGAAAAGATGGTTTTCGGAAAGGCCTATCATGTTTGGCAAATCTTCTAGTAGCAAGAGAAGATTCTGCTGTGGCAAAAGATCGAAATATTCCTGTAAGTGTGATTTTCAAAGGTCTAAGTTAAGCCTTTGATAAGGTTTCTATTCGGGTCTTTAATTAAAACTGGAAAGTTTTGGAATCCGTTATACGGTCATAGACTGGATAAGTCACTTTCTCTATGACAGGAGACAAGGGGCAAGGGTAAATGGAGCTCTCTCATCGTGGGAACCTGTAAAATGTGGGGTTCCCTAAGACACACTCCTCGATCCTCTTCCCTTTTTACTTTATGTAAATGATTTACCAAATGTAGCAAAGTCTTCCGTTCTACAATTCACCGGCGACATAAAGATTTAGAGACCCATACACAGTACGTCAGAGAGAATAGTATTACACGATGATTTCAACTCATTGGTGGCATGGGTGAACAGATGGTCACTAGAAGTGAATCCTAACAAAAGTGTGGTGATGCAATTAAATAACCATGGTGATTAGTATCCCCACTCGATATATGGATTCGTATTACCAAAAGTGATATTAAAACTACTAGTAACTGTGAGGCTGTTGCTGCAAAAGGCTATGGGGTACTGTGGGTTAATCGTATGTCTTTTTAGTATTTGGATGAAGAAATGTTTAGAATATTATGCCCGACTTTCAAGCGACCACATTTGGAATGTGAGATTCAAGTAGTTAGTCCTTATTCCAAGTATGAGGCGGATATGCTGGGACGAGTCCAACGACGAGGGACTAAAATGGTGAAAGGTCTATCTCGCCTATCTTATGAAGACAGACTGAGACACCTCAACTTATTTCCGTTATCTTACCGTAAAATACAGGGTGATCTAGTGTTAGCCTGTTATGTACTGAAAGATGACGTTGGTATTAATGTCTTATCTTTTCCATCCGTCTAGGACTGATCGTTTAGGAGGACATTCGAAGAAAGTTCAGAAACCGAGACCAAATCGTTTACGTCTGGAGTTTTGTTCCTCTCATCAAGTACTGAATTACTATGATTCTCTACTACAACATGTAATATCGGCACCTACTGTTGATATATTCAAAGCGAGATTGGATCTCCACAGTATTACAAACTGCAAGGATTAACATAGGTCAATAGACCTCCTACCCTTATTACTGAAAACTGAAGACCGTGCTCATACTGACCCCTCTTTGCTCATTAGGTTGCGTATTACGGGCATACCAGCAAACTAAGTATGGTTTATTTGTTAGCCTTGATGAGCTTGCGCGTACTAGATTTTAGGCAGGAGAACGAGTGAAAGGATTAAGTGAATGAACGTCGAATCAGCTTGTTGACTGGCAGTCTGAGGATTTCATTTTTTGTCCACGCTGACAGAGTTGTGTTTGCTGGGCTAGGATGTGCCTTCGAAATTTGACCTAACAGATTCACAGTTGATGTTGCTAAAGAAATTCATATGAGTGCATTTTTCCGGTGATTCAGTTACAAAGACAGAATGGTGCAGCAGTGGATCGCCCTGTTTAAAGGGGTATAAGACTAATAGGTAGGCAACTTTCGACGCTGTGTTAATGAAATTTCTTTTCAGACAAAAGAATAGTCTGTCTGATTCTTCTATCAAGCACCAATGTCATTATTTTCCATGAATTAGATATTCCGAACTTGAAGTCATCCGAGTATAAAATCGGGAGAAATTTGTTCTTAGTCTGTCGGGAGATATAACTGAAATGATGGTAACTCGGACTATTCGTCTAGCTAAAGGAATTTAAATGAAGTATCCACAATCTTCGTGATGAACTAGCATGAACCTATTGTTTTATAGCAGTCGGGATATAGGTGTAAGTGAACAATTTTAGGTGTTGGTAACATACAATTAGGTTTATATTGCGACTTACGCTCAGGAGCACTAGCAGTAGTCTGACTTATCATTGTCGCTCAATAGGAGAAAAGCAGGTAGTGTCGTTGAGTAAGAGGAGTAAATAAACGAGATGGAATATTTCCATTTTTATCTTATTCTGTCATCTTTTATTTTGGCCAGTGGTGGGTGGGCCGTGAGGCCCTAGATAACCACCTGACATTCACGTGAAACAGCTCACTGACAGGACAACTGATTATGCTGACCACATCAATGTTCCACTTTTGAATGGATTTGCAATGCACAAAGTCTGATCACTCCTGGTTGCTTGACCGTTAATGAGTAGCCATATGACGATCAACTTTCAGTTCGTCTTGGTGATTTTCGAACAACAATACCTTTTTGAAGTGGTTTAAACTACCTTATTTGCTGTTACATATATTAGCGGGAACAATCCTAGCTTCCGTGAACTGTCATAACATTATTTTGTCTTAGTTTTATAACTCTGAACGGTCTTCGGTATAGGTGTGACAAAATGTAATTTATTGTGATGGAGGAATTCAGGTTATGCCAAGTTAATAGATAAAACGTACCCTAACCCCAATCACCTAATCAACTACCAAGAATCCTTGGGTGGATTACTGGATAGAAGCTAGCAAGCGGTGAGGCTCAAAGACGGGAGATAGATCTGATCTAATGAGGGTAAGGCTAAAATAAAGATAGGGTGTAAAAACTGGTAATTTCCAAATCGCGACATAGGAATTTAGTAAAAGCTGGTAAGATACATAAATAATTTCGCCACCCCTTCCAAATGCTGTTAAATCCTTGTTCTAAGTGCTTGAGTTTGATTTGCATGTAATAGACCGTCGTGGTTTGAATTTGAAGCTAATTTGAAGTCATAAAAATGAATTGAAGTGCCATGCGTAAGAGAAGGATATCAATATCATTGATTAATCGCCTCACCCCAAACCACAGTGATGGTCCTGAAACCAACTAAATTTCCAGCCCCGATGTCTGTGAGTATTTTGAGGTTATCATGCTTGCTGTTCAGTAACTTGTTCTTTCATCCTACCAACACATAAGCAGCTGAAAATCAACATATAAAAACATAGTATCAGGACTGCCTTAACTTTGTCTTGATTCATCAGATCGTGGCAGTCAGCAATACACCTTCTATGAACTTTTGATAAGCTCATTTGGCATGAGGATAGAATAATATGTTTAACACGAAAGAAAAGTTACAAATGGTGACTACGTCTACATAGCTGAGTCATGAAGCCACTATTAAATGTTCACCTCTTTTGATCTTCCATAAGTGTTAAATGTTGAATACAAGTCTGCTCTGGTATCGTATCTTCAGCTTTAGATGCTACATCATCCACTCACTAGCATCGACATGAGGTTCTACATCACTATCACACCACTATATCAATATCACTACCTGATTCTCCATATAACAACCTCTCTATCTCTTCGTGTAGTATGCCAACGGTAAGACTAGTTGACATGAAAGGCACAATACCCACGTGCATCAGAAAGTCAACACGGTCCACCAGACAGATTGCTTTACCAAGACCTAAATCCTAATTACAAAAAATTAGGGAGTCTAAAAGTTTATCTCACACTTACGAAAATACTGATCTATATAGTACTGGCATCCGTCAGTTACGAAACTCTCTTGCCGAAATAAACGGTCGACTTAACCAACCAACACCTCTCACGTTTTCCGAGGTCTCAACTTCGTACATGCGTATGTTGACGACTGTCTGATAGCAAGTACAGACAGAGAATCCCTTCTCCAGCATCTGGACATTGTTTTCGGACGACTTCAAAGGCATAGCATTACTGTAGACATTCAGAAATGCCAAATTGGAACTGACTCGTTAGAATTCCTAGGACACACTATTGATGCTCAAGGCATTCGATCTCTTAGAAGCAAAGTAGAGGCCATTCTGGATTACCCAGAGCCGCCCACCATCAAGCGATTGCGCACATTTAACGGTCTCGTAAGTTTTTATGGGCGGTTCATACCAAAATGCGCATCCCTTATGAAACCGCTAACCGACCAACTTCATGGAGATGCGAAATCAATTAATCTAGACAACACTGCGCGGAAAGCATTCTCCACAATTAAGGAACTCATCACAAAGGCAACCCTGCTCGCACATCAGGACACTCAAGCGCCAATTAGTATCACAGTAGACGCATCCGACTCAGCAATCGGAGGAGTCTTACAACAATGGGTTAACCACTCTTGGCAACCTTTAGGATTTTCCTCGAGACGGTCGTTAGAAAATGAATCGGGGTACAGCACTTTCGGTAGGGAACTCCTAGCTGTGTATTGTGTTGTACGGCATTTCCAACGTTCCATTGAAGGAAGAGAATTCATAATTTTTACCGATCATAAACCTTTTACCTTCTCTTTAAGCTCATCTCCAGTCAAGTACTCACCTTGAGAGTCTCGACAACTGGACTACATTTCGCAGTTTACTTCAGATATACAACAAATTTCTGGAGCAAACAATGTAGTCGCAGACGCCTTGTCTCGAATAAGTTCCTTGAACAGTTTCCAAGGACTCAACCTTCTTAAACTCGCTCAGCTTCAAAAAGAAGACATTGATCTTCAGCATGAGTTATCCTCGACAACTCTTAAACTAAGTATTAAGCAGATGGGAACAGGTAAGGAAACCTTACTTTGCGACACATCTACAGGTAGGGATCGTCCAATAGTACCAAAACATTATCGACGCAACGTCTTCAATATTCTGCAAAAACTTTCTTACACAGGTGTTTGTGCATCCATCAAGCTTATAGCAGAACGGGTTCGCTTGCCTGGTATGAATATAGACGTGAGGGAGTGGGCACGCTCCTGTGTAAGCTGCCGGAAGTCTAAGGTGATGAGACACAACCAATGTCCCTTGGGCTCTTTCAAAACTCCCGATACTCGTCTCGACCATGTTCATCTGGGTTTGATGGGGCGCTTACCAGATTCAAATAGATACTCATATCTCTTAAACTGTGTAGACTGTTTCACTCGATGACCAGAAGCAGTGCCTATCAAGGGCATTACTGCTGAAACAGTGGCCCGCGCCTTCGTCGAACGATGGGTAGCAAATTTCGACTGCCCTTTGACTAGCACTAAAGACCGTGGACGTCAGTTTAAATCTGGACTTTTTCGCTGTCTGATTAGGATTGGCCGCCTACTACCCAAATGGGTTAGCTGAACGCTTTCACAGACGGCCTAAAGCTTCACTCTCAGCTGCAAACGTTTCACAGTCAACCGATGCTCTTCCACCCGTCTTACTAGGTATTCGCAATGCAGTGAAAGTTGACATTGAGTATAAGCATCTCAACTCGTTTATGAAACGACACCCGAACTTCCAAGATAATAGATAGATCCTTCGTCTTCTTCACTAAACATGGATCTAAACTCTTACCCGAGCAGGCTTACAAACACACTGCGTTCAGTTTAATCTGTTTCCACTCAACCACAGTCAACTGTTTTCGTTCAACCTGCCCTACGGTATAGCACACACGTCTTTGTACGTCGCGATTCATTTAGAAGGCTTGTAGAAACGGCATATGAAAGACCCTTCGAAGTTCTTCAAAATGAACCTAGGTATTATATAATCGACAAGAACGGCACTAACGATAGAATCAGCACCAATCGTCCCAAAGCCGCATATTTAGAAGAAAACCCTATGCGTATCGATTTTCCTTCGGTACAATCGAAGAACGTGGGTTGAACAATTACGATTACTCACCCGATAGTCAACAATCACGACGACACTTCGGGGGTATCCGACAAACGACTCAAAACATTGCGTTCTGGAGGAAGAGTAAGATTTCTAGAATACTTAAATGATTAGTGTACGTAAGATACTACATAACACTTCGTTTCGTCTCGACTTCTTGTGTATTTCGTCAAAGAACAAGACAAGCTTTTTAATATGCCGATATATATTTATTCAAAAAAAAACAAAATTGTTTTTGTTGCTAATATGATTAGTCACGTGGTTATATTTTTATTTTTTCAGAAATAATCAAAAAAAATCATCCTGCGAAAATCGTTTTTACGCTATTGCATCTTCACGAAATACATGGACATGAGTTTATTTTCTTTTTCCCTCCCGTTTAGTGTTTTCATGCACGTGCGAGTGTAATTCGACATGCACTTACACATCTTTTTTTTCAGGACGGCTTGAAAAGATGAAAAAACGACGACGTTTACGATGAATCTGAATTTCCATTGTACCTGTTTTCCATTACTGTAATGTACCACATGGCTCCTTATAGTAAGGAAAGACGATTAGACGCTGCTAAACATAGCAAGTTATAAGGATTATGTTTACCAACGACAAAATCATTGGGTTTTAACTTCTGGCTGACTACGTCTTAGGGTCATTACTACCCCACTAAGGGATTGGGGTGATCTGCAGCGGTCAATAAATCCCCAAAATCAATAGCTCCGTAGGTCTTCAACATTTGATGCTAACCGCGTCAGTTTTGTCAGATTCACTTGGCTGAAGGCTCTTGGTCATGTATTCGCACCAGATCACGAGTGAGTACGCCATGCTTCACTTATCCTACAACAGCTAGTCAGTTTCGGTTAGTCACTTCTCGATATATCGATATTCTATCAAATATATCTTTGAACTTCTTCGCCTCTGACTTCCGATTTCACTAGGTTGGCAAGTTTCGATCATAAAGGGTATATTGGTTAAGGTATTATCAAACTACGAATATTTGTAGCATCTTTAGAACGTAAGACCTTCAAACCTAGATTAGTTTCTGGCTAATGATCAGTTTATAGTGAGAGATGTCCCTGTGCACGCAGAAATGCGTAAGCAGCAACCGCGGGATAGTCACACTTAACATGGTCACTAATGAGACACTTCGAAAAGACAAGGACACCTACGTCACATATATCAAAAGAGATAATCGTCTTCTTTTGGTACTCGAATTGTCACTTAACTGCGTTTTCATATCCAAGTCAACAAATCTTCTACATGGTAATATAATTGCTGCAGATATCCAGAAATCACGCTGCTCTGGGACAAGCCCTCTCACTCGAATTACAAAATATGCAAATCCACAAGTAACCATCAAGCTTACTAAAGCTTGTGTAGTTGAATGGCTAGACTACTACCCAGTCTTCAGTCTTCAGTAATAAGGATAGTAGGTTGATGAACCTGTGTTAATCCTGACAGATTTCCTTCCAGTGAAGGTCCAGCTTCTTTTTGAAAATGTTCACTGATGGTGCTGATACCACTTGTTCTGGTAAAGCGTTCCAGTCATTGACCACTTGATGAGAAAAACGGGGCCCCACCTTTAGTTTATTAGATCGCGGTTTCTGAACCTTCTTGCTATGACCCCGGAGATTATTAGTGCTGGAGGGAGCAAAAAGATAAGACATATTAACACCCAGATCATAAATAAAGATACGAAATGCCAGTATAAGGTCACCTCGCGTCCTACGATAAGATAAGAGGAAAAGATTTAGACGTTTTAAACGCTCATCGTAAGGGAGTTTAGAAAGACCCTTTACTAATTTTGTCCCTACACGCTCAAGCGATTTAGTATCTTTTATCAGACAAGGGCTAGCTGCTTGGATACAGTATTCTAAGTGTGGCCTTACATAGGTGGGATATAAAATTCGAAACATATCCTCGTCAAAGCATTTAACTGCTCTGCGAAGCGACCATAGCGCACGATAGCCTTTGGAAGCAACCGCATTGCAGTGCGTAGTAGTTTTTAAGTCGTGACTTATAATTACTCCTAAGTCTTTGTGCTCATGAACGCGTGGCAGAGATGTACCATTAATGGTATAATGGTAACTAATATCGTGCCCGATGTGCATGAACACGCTCTTCCTGGAATTAACTTCCAGGCCCCAATCATGAGCCCACCTAACTAATTCGTCTAAATCTGCTTGTAGATAACAACGATCAGTCTCATTTTTTACTGTTCTCCAGATTTTAACATCATCCGCAAACAATAACGTCGACGACTTAAGTAATAAAGGTAGTTCATTAATATACAGAAGGAAAAGTAAAGGGCCTAAGATGGTGCCTTGGGGTACACCACTTTTGACCGGTTTCCATTCGGATAGAGTTCCATTGACTCTCACTCTCTGTCTGCGGTCACATAAGAAGCTTCCTATCCATTCCTGTATAGCACCTGTTATACCAAAGCTCGAGAGCTTTTGCATAAGACCTAAGTGTGAAACCTTATCAAACGCTTTGCTAAAATCTATGAATATCACGTCGACAGACTGGCCGTTGTCTAGGGCAGCTGTTCAATCCTCTCTCGCAATGAGTAAGTTAGTCAAGCATGAATGCTTGCTACGAAACCCATGTTGCTCGGGAGTTAACAGATTGTACGAATCAATGTGGCTCAGTAGCTTAGCCCGAATTAATTTTTCAAGTAACTTAACTACTATACTGGTCAGGCTAACAGGCCGGTAGTTAGATACGATCCGTCTCTGACCATCCTTAAATATAGGACTAACTATGGCGTCTTTCCAGTCCCTAGGTAGTTGAGCCTGTGAAAGGGACATGTTGAAGAGCATCGTGAGCGGTCTTGAGATAATGTCCGCAAGCGACGACAGCAAACGTGAGTGTAACCCATCGGGGCCCGGTATCTCACAAGGTTTTAGGTTAGTTATCAAAGGAAGAACAATATCCTCGGTCACGTGCAAAGGTCCTATGGCTGGTATCTCATTGTCAACGGGACAAGTAGTTGTAACACTACACGTAGAGTAGACTTCACTGAAATAGTTAGCAAATGTCTCCGCTTTCGCTAGATCAGATTCAGCCAATAAAGCTGAATTTTCGCTTAACAGTAATGAGGGGATACCATCACAACGTTTCGTCCGCCTTTTAACATACGAAAACAGTCACTTCGGACAGGTACGGCTATCGTATGTCAATTGTCGTTCGTAAGCCGTGCGGGATTTAGCTATGGTCTTTTTACATATATTCCGGATTTTTTTATATTCGCACTTAAATGATGCCTGACCTGTTGACAAGAATAAGTCCCAGAAGTGTTTCCTACGCTTCAACAGCTTCCGGGTTTCCTTATTAATCCATGGAGGGCAATATGATAGCTTACGTGCTGACCATGGGATAAACGGTTGAGTTACGGATTCGAACGTAGACTTAAACATATTCCATGCATTATCAATCGATCCATCAGCATCGACCGACCAGTCAATCGAGATAGCATAGTCTCTGATTGCCGGAATATTAGCTCTCCAGAGATTAGGACGGGGTGGAGCAGATGCAAATTCTATACCATGTATCCGGAACTTAAAGGAAAGTACATGGTCACTATTCACCAGTGGGGGAAGGTGTTGAATGTCGACGATATCTTCACAGTGGTGTGTGAGGACAAGGTCTATCAATGACGGATTATGTTCCGAGTCTATATGCGTCGGCTTAACGATACATTGTACAAGTGCACATTGAATAATTGATGACAGAAGGACGCTATCGAGACCCCCACCTGGAGCTATGAGCTCTATCCAGTTTATATGGGGTGCATTGAAGTCTCCAACGATGAGACAACATTCTGCTTTACTCCAAGAACAGACATGTTTTAGGATAAAGTCGTCAGCGAGACAACACGGACTACGATATATTCCTCCTATCGTCACTAACCCGTTTCTAGACCTAATTGTACAACATACTACCTCACACGTACCACTTACATGCGCCTCCGATATGATCGAGTTAATGCGGAAGTGGTCCCTAATATATAATATTATGCCTCCTCCCTTGCGACTTCTAACTCTATCACTTCTGACACAGATGTAGCCTGAAATGACTGGAGAACAGTCTATATCTACAGTGAGCCAAGTTTCGGTGATAACAATTATATCCGGATTTAAGTCGTCTACCATCAAACTTAGTTCAGACGTCTTATTCCGAAGACTACGAGCATTCGTATAACACACATTTAGGGTGTTTTTGGAGACATGCGTTCTACCCACACAGGTCTCGGAAGCATTGGCTTCCAAGACCTGACTACCCGAAAACCCTTAATCGTAAGGTTCGCTTCACCGTTTAGCCTTCGAGTTTTTAACTCTGTTAGGGCATTCTTCCACTTGATCCGATCCTCAAGTGGCCAGTCAGGTCGAATACGAATGTTTGAGTCACGAGTTTTGCGTGAGTTATTTAGTAATACGTCCCGTTCCTCAAAATTTCCGAGTACTAATTTAAGGATCCTTCTCTGTTGGGTTTCGCCTCCAACATACTTACCAAGTCTGATGACTTTCGAGATATGTACCCCTGGGACCTCCTCTGGCAGTATATTTCTGATGAGAAATCCCACTAACTGCAGGTCGTGGGCATGTCTCTTAGAGGGATCGGTGTCTTTCGATTCTACCCGTTTCACATTGTCAAATAAATGGAAACGTACGGAAACAATAAGAGGCGCGAGCAAAGAAATCAACTGGTTTATACAACCCTGCGACAAAGATATTGGATATTTGACGGATGACATTGGAAATAGCCTCAGTAAGTTTGCTGCGCTTGTTTTGGTGTTGGCGGGTCAAACCATCTGCTTCTATCTTCGATTACTAAGTTGTCTTACTCTGAGGCTTGTGTCATTGCCAGTTGTTATCTGTTGCTTTCTGTAGTAAATGTAAGTACATTGTTTTCACTCTCTGGGTTTTTGACTTACATTTCCTTTTGTATTTCTCACCTAAGCTACTATGCATCCATCCATCAATGAGCGCCGCAGAAACGGTGAAAGAAACCTTGTCCTTAAGGGTTTTTACATTGTAAAAGTTCGGAGCAAAACGACTCCCAGAACACTCTGGATGGTAAAGGAAAGTTCTTCACAGAGTTAAAGGTCTGCTCACGGTCTACTAAATAAAATGGCAGGGCTTAAAATAATTGTGGTTATAGAAAAACCGGGTGTTATTGCTGTCTCAGAAATATGGTTAACGTCAGAAGTGTTTGACAATGAAATTCAGTTGGCTGGTTTTTTATCCAGTGGGGCTGATAGATTAAAACGTAGGAGAGGCGGGGTTATCCTGGTCACGAAAAGTACCTTAACCATACGAGCTGTTGAGACAATGGCACATGATTCAGGGACATGTGAAGTGGTGCGTTGCAGGCTGGAATGTAGACGGCAAGATATTGGGTCAGTTGTAGCATATCGCAGTCCAGAATGTGTAGTACATGACTTCCCCCCGAGCAAACTTTAGTCCTGGTGTAATAGGGGTAAAAGCCTTATAGAAGGAGACTTTAATGCACCGTATATAAACTGGGGAAACCTAGAAGTAAGGTCATTGATAACGTCATGTGATTGCAAACTGCCCCCAAATGCCCTGGTACGGCCGAGAGAGGGGAGAGTCTGCTCTCCCTTTCGAAATGCTCTCATATGGCCACGCGAATATATAGCCTCTGTCAGGGAAGTCCTACTCACTGCCTTCTCGTACCACAGGTGTTGTTCACAAAATTGAGAGGACGAAAAGCGAATGTCCGACGCTTTAACCGGGTTGGTGGATGTGAAGGATCCACCTATTGGAGTTGGAAAACCCTGATTCCAAACCAATGGTGCACATCGGCTCCAGTATCTTGAGGGAACGAATGGCGTAGGAATCAGTGGTTGGTCACCGACTACCATGGGACTGCATCTCCTTACGATGCTCCACTGCCTTCTGGACTAGACCTTTAGGTCAAAGGCTCCGGGTGTGGGCCCCTAAGAAAACCACCAGCTTCAGTCTGGGCACCTGGGCAGTATCACAGCCCTCACACAAATCAAATGAGATTTGTGAGGCGCATATTTATCTGGTGCTTCCTTGTACCAATATTTATGTGTTGAAATAAATAAATAAAAGAGGTGACACAATCTGCACTCAAGCAACCTAAGAGTCTATTCTCGTACATAAATTACAACACAAGGATGCAGCATTGGATTCCCAATCTAAATGAGAAAGGAAGTGGGCCTAAATTTATAGAGGACGATTAGGAAAAAGCAGAGGCTAGTTTTCACTCAAGAACCTCATCTAGTCAAAAAACTAAACCCAAATATAAAGTCAACAAACCATCTGCTCACCGTGGACTTTAACCAAGATGATGTACTTAAGGCTCTTGGCACATTAGACATGGAAAAGTCAAGAGGCCCGGATGAACTACACCCCAAAATCTTGAGATAAATTGCACAATATATCGCAGCCCCACTGACTTTGATATTCAATATGTCACTTGACCACAGATTGAAAGAATGCAGTTGTCACTTCCATACCTAAAACAGGATCGAGACAACTTCCATCGAACTACAGACCTGTCAGCCTCACCAGTGTCGTAGTCAAAATACTGGAAACAATAGTCAAAAAGACCATAATGACATTTGTGGAAACCAACAACTTGTTAAACAGAGAACAAAATGGTTTCAGAAAAGGTTTATCTTGCACAACAAACCTTATAGCAAGGGAGCATTGGACAAAGGCTCTAGACAACGGAAAATCAGTGGATATGGTCTACATAGACTTCAGCAAAGCATTTAACAAGGTGCCAACAAATAGACTACTCTTGAAGCTAGAGAATCTTGGTATTGTCATACTTCTCTTAAAATGGATTAAGGATTTTCTAGTGGGTCGTAGATAGGAAGTACGGATAAATTGGAAGTGCTCCACCTGGAGACCAGTACTGAGTGGAGTACCTCAAGGTTTTATCCTGAGTCCTTTACTTTTTATTGTGTGTAAATGATCTCCCAAGTATAGTAGAGTCCCCAGTGTTATTATGCGCTGACGATGTAGAAATCTGGAGAGAAATAAAGCGCAGATGCATGCGCACTTCAGGCAGACGTAAATATTGTGATTAACTGGTATAAAGAGTGGCTGATGCCTATCAACGTGGCAAAGTGTGTCTACATGCACTTTGGGGATACAAAAGTAAATAGGTACAGCTTAGGTGAAGTGCCTGTACCCGTGGTCCAGTCTCACAAGGATATTGGGGTGACAGTGGGTCATGATCTTAAGACCACGATCCATTGCCGGGAGGTCGCAACTAAGGGGTTTAGAACCCCTTGGGCTTTAAGGCGGACATTCACCAAGTTAGATACAACCATGTTCACTACAGTATACACAACCTTAGTAGGAACTAAGCTTGAAAACTGCGTTCAAGCTGCAAGTCCCTGTTTAAAAGGTGACTCGGATATCTTGGAAAAAGCACAGAGAGCAGCTACCCGTGCAATTCCAGAGCTCCGGAATTTACCTCTTTACTCTGTCCTATCGCAGATTAAGAGGTGATCTGATTTTGAACCTAATATAATATTCTCTTTTTCTCCCCACTAGAGTAGAACATCTCAGAGGACATAGCAGGCGAGTAGAAAAGCCAAGAACAAATAAAATACCCGTGGCATATAAGTTTTCACACCGAGTCATCAATTCTTGGGACCTGTTACCCGAAGTCGTGGTGTCCGCACCTTCAATTGACTCATTCAATGGAAGACTGGGCACTCACAGAAGCATACTAGAAGAGGAATAACACTTGGCGAAATATATTTTCTCCACTTCGAACTTGGACTTCTCACTCTAGTTAGCGGGGCTGGGACGCGTCAGAACAGCTAGCTTATTGGTCTTTGGTCACGGAGTCTTTGTTCCTTTCGCAGACTAGGTGAACTCGTGATCGCTTGAAACATAACATGAGTATTTAACACGTTCGTGCACTAGGCTAATGTATTTGCAACTATGACAGACAAACCATTCCTGTCCTTTTCCTTCTTGGCGAACTGTAAAGAGGTCCGTTTTCCTAATTAAGACTTTACTGGCGATGACCCTAGTCGAATTAAAAATACATTTAAGATAGTCAGTTAAGTGCTAGTTACAATAATTGGGATTTTTTGATTAGTTGTCACCGAACACAATCATAAGAGAAATTTACTAAAAGTTAATAAAGTAATTTAACAAAAAAGTGTCAAAAGTTTATCCTACTATCACCGTAAATTCACTTTTAATCGATATTTCTTTCCTTCATTATTTGTATTTGCTAATAGCATATCCCCAACAGTAGTATGCTACACCAGCAGCTTTCTTCGATGTTATCTGCTGCATGTTTTCTAATACTACTACAATCTCTAGACTTAACCATACCTTCGAAATCCGGTCACAGCACTGGATCCCTTGATTTAAAAGTTACGTCTAGTTGATAAGTGCTAATTCAGTCTTATCTTTCTATTGGTTGTATTCAACTATCTGAGACCGAGCACCACCATGACGTTAAGATGGCAAGATCTGCATCTAACCACCAGTTTCATATATGTTTAATATTTAACAGCATTGCTTATATTCAATAGAACTTATTTTGGAAATTCTGAATAATTTTGTTCATTATTATTTTAGTAGAGAAATGTCCGGTCCCTCAAAATCAGGTAAGCGTATTGAGAACTTTTTTAGATTCTTTGTATCATATGAATGAAAACGAAGTTTATATGTTTGGACTTCATTGAGTATTTACTAAATTCCTTTTCACTCATGTACTGCTGGTGGTTAAGTGTTCAGGGGATATGCTTTTTGAAATTTTGGTCACAGGTTCATTCAGAAAACGCAGTTATCCCAAGTGCCACTAGAGTTATGTGAGCGATTATCAATCGCTTATTGCTAATACGAATGAACATTATATTTTCATGAGCCATCTGAAAAGAAAATGGGGTTAATTTTGGTCTTGACAGCCTGTGAGGGTGACAGGAGAGCCTAAAGGACAATTTCTCAAGGTTGGTCACACGTAGAATTTTCATGGAGTGTTCCTTATATTCGGAACTCCTAGAGGCGGAAAGATTTTTTGTGGTCTGAAAAAGTTACCTGCTGCAAAGTGTTCAGTTGTCTCACTGACCGTAAAGTAGCTCCGTGTTACGTTCTCTATTTAGTATTCCTCGGACACGTAAATTAGAACAAGAATTGAGAGAGATCGATAAAAATCCCAATAAATCCGAACAAAGAAACAAAGGATGCTTCATTGGTGGATGGGTTATAAGTTTGATAGCTTTTGTTATTCAAACTAGTATACTGTAATCCGTATTGTGCGAATGTTTTTGTCTTTCGGTCGTCTTCATTCCTGTTCTTATGACTTTCCATTTCATCAGTGAAAGTAAGTTAGTAATCTGACTTGCTTTTTGATGAATTAATCACTTACAAAATAAATCAATCATAAACACCAGCTTTACAACTACTCTTGTCTGTGATTATTTCTGCTAACTTTGAACACTAGGAAAAGGAATAGCAATATAGTGTAGTTGGACCTCATGGTTATTTGTGTATCAATAACTTTCTCCCCAGCAATTTTTTTTCGTTCGTTTTGGATTATTAAAATATCGGTCCTTTTCCAAGGATGACATAAATTTTAGTAATATAGTCTCTACTATAAAAAAAACCCCAGTTCTGCTTTGTATTACGTTAGAGAGATATTTATCGGATCACATTGTATTTTTCGATTACCTCTCACTGATTACACATTTTTTCTTGTGGTTCATTTTAGTTCAATGCTTTTGAGCTACCTTATGGACGGAAATTGAGTATTTCAACTGCTAAACCACCCGCTCTACAGATATTGGGTTAGGTTTAGCTTTAGCTTATTTTCATCTATTTGTCGTTAAATTGCTACTGATAATTCCATAGGTTTTTATATTTATTTATTTATTTAAACATATAAATATTGGTACAAAAAAGCACCAGATAAATATGCGCCTCACAAATCTCATTTGATTTGTGTGAGGACTGTGATGCTGCCCAGGTGCCCAGACTGAAGCAGGTGGTTTTCTTAGGGGGCCACACCCGGAGCCTTTGACCGAAAGATCTGATCCACAAGGCAGTGGAGCATCGTGAGGAGATGCAGTCCCTTGGTAGTCGGTGACCAACGATTGGTTTATACGCCATTCGTTCCCTCAGGATAATGGAGCCCATGTACACCATTGGTTTGGAATCAGGGTTTTCCAACTCCCCTAGGTGGACTTTCCGTGTCCACCAAACCGGTTAAAGCGCCGGAAGTTCGCTTTTCGTCCTCTCAATTTCGTAAACAACACCTGTGGTACGAGAAGACAGTGAGTAGGACTTCCCTGACAGAGGCTATATATTCGTGTGGCCATATGAGAGCATTCGGAGAGGGAGAGCGTACTCTCCCCACTCTCGGCCGTACCAAGGCATTTGGGGGTATAAACAAACGAATGTATATTGCTATTTAAAATCCAATGTCTTCATAAATTATGACATAGGTATCTCTTGAAATTTTTATTACTTACAATTAAATGAAGATACATGGATTTGCTCTGAAATGTTTCTTAACTTCAGATGTTATAAATTATATCAAGTCTATGAAAATTGAAATAAAGTCATTGTCAGCACGAATAAATTATCTTACACGTTATGTAGTACAACAGAGGCGCCAGCTAGGTTCTGCAGTAAGTTTTAGTTTGTTGTAATAATACTGTTTCATCTGTATATTTTTATTCAAACATCATGTTTATACCATATTATAGCGTTAAAACTCATTTTTAATGTATATAATTCAACTCATTGGTTACTTAAAACTTTATTATCAATACGTTATGAGTAATATTTATTGTATGAAGAAATATTACTTCTTATCACTATTGAATGGAAGTAAATGAATAATACATTTGACTGGAATTCGAGTATTCGGAAAACTGGACTAATAATCTCATTTTTGAATTGTATATGTGTTTGTGCTTAACCTCGTTAAGTTTTACTCTATATGCTCAGCTACGAATTTTCATGAGGAATCTTGGAGATTGTCTAATGTGTGTAAACAATACTTTTATAAAATAAGGAAAACTTGATAATATACTTTAGAAATCAGCCTTAACAATCGACCTTTTGTAATTTAAACTGTAATCCCATAAAAGTAACTAAATCTTGTAAAGTCTTACTCAATCGATACTTAAGCATTTTCCATAATGAGGATCACGAATAATGGGACACTGATAAACTTACCTTGCATTGTTGAATGTATATATATGGTGGATTGTTTACATTCATTTAAATTAAAAAACCTGTGCTGTATTTCACCGTACTTAACAAAAACCTTATGTTGGTAATGAGACACTGACTTTTGGTGATTAATCTCCAAAAATCATTACGGAAGGACTTGCTGATAAGGCAGGATAGGGAGTGAAGTAGTCGAACGCGTCGACAACTTCACTTATCTTGGAAGTCTGATCAGCCCTAATGGGTTGGTGTCTGACGAAATCTCAGCACGGATTCGAAAAGCTCGTTTGGCTTTTGCCAACTTACGTCACCTATGGCGAAGACGAGATATCCGTCTATCAGTTAAGGGACGAATATACTGCGCAGCGGTTCGCTGTTCTACTTTACGGCTGTGAAACATGGCCATTAAGAGTAGAAGATACTCGTAAGTTACTAGTATTTGACCACAGATGTCTTAGAAATATTGCTCGCATCTACTGGGATCACAGGGTAAGTAATAGTGAGGTTAGACATAGGGTATTAAAAAATGATGGTAAATCAGTTGATGTGGTCATGGATCTTCATCGACTGAGGTGGTTAGGCCACGTGTTACGTATGCCTGAACACCGACTATCACGATGCGCTATGTTGACTAGTGTAGGGGATGGTTGGAAAAGAGTTAGGGGCGGCCAAACCAAAACGTGGCATCAGAGCTTGAAGTCACTAACTTCTAGTCTGAGCCATGTTGGCAGATACAGAGTACCTGGTTGGGGTCCGCGTGACTATCGTAACCAATGGTTGGAGACTCTAGGTGACATGACTGAGAATCGATCACAATGGAGTAGGTGTATACACTCTCTATCTTCCCTTAAACCTTGAGATTAAAATTGCTTCATATCTGTCTTTCTTCCTGTACTGTATCCTTACATACAACCTATCTTTTATATACTACCACCACTAAATTAACTACTTCGATGAATCCGTTGTTGATCTTGTTGTGCTAATGAGGTATGGCAACTTGGACCGATGCATAAATATGCCTGGTCCTACGTTGTAGCTGACTGACTGCTGATAAGGCTGATTCCTTTTAACTGCAACTAATTTATCATGTACAGGTTTCTGTAGTTGCTTATGAATCACTTTTTGTGAGGTTTAATGATCTACCAGGCTGGTCAGATCGAAGTAGATGTAGCGGTGTTCGAGCCTTCTACTTACTGATTGGAATCTTAATGTTTCCAATTACTGACCCAACACTTTTTTTTGTGGCTCCAGTTAGCATCAGTAAGTTCAAGTTACTTTAATTTTCGAGTAGATCATAGTTCATTACCTCTTTCTGTTGCATTGAAATCCCTGTATCAAGTGTATAGAATGTTCTCGAATTGATAATTTTTTAATTATTGTTTATATTCATTACAATGATGGCATTTTTATTCTAGTTGAAAAAGATTGCATCTCTGGAACAGTCTTCCAAACATTCGTTGAATCGATCGATAGGTGTATGTCATTCACCCCAATCTAAACGTTCTGTAGGATGTCAGATTTCTCCAGGAACAAACCCTCTTACTTCTGTATCCCCTGATATGAATGAAGTATCTACAAATAGTGAATCGTTTGAAGACTTGCATAAATATCTTCAACCACCCGATAGTGTAAACTCATCAATGTTTAATAAACCTCAAAAGCCGTCAAGCCCACAGGTTCAATCACCTTCATCTCCAAAGTATAAAGATTTGTTTACCGTGTTGATAGCTTTTTGAATACTTAAATAATGTAAATTTTGTTATGTTTTTCCTACTGCAAAAAGTACAGTCAGATGTTATTGCGATCACATCGTTTTGTGAATTCCATGGTCTATCAATATTTCATGGTGGAATTTATTTGTGAACATGTATCTGAAAATATTTCTCTGTTTTCAATTTTATATTGATAGAAGAATTTTAATTTGCAAAATTTGAGTCAATTGCTCCATTGACTATGGTGACTAAGAGGTTTTTTCTTAGGTATTCTACCTAATCCCTTATCGTTTTTCACTATACTGTCTAATATAGAGGTAGACTGTGAAAGAGTTAAAACTAGCCATACAAAGACCTTGAATCAGTCCATCAAGTTATAGAGTGTTAGTCTTAATCGTTCAAGAAAGCATTGCAATAGTCAATACTTTGAAACTTCGGTTGCATCGGTTCAAATGCACTCTTTATTAACCCTGTAAATTTTGAAAATAAACTTGTTTCATAATTTTTATTTCCTGACTCATTTCTTTTAACCCTGTTCTCCCTGATTTTAGCTTCCCTTAACATTTAGTTTTATTATTTTTACGTATGCATCACTTCTCAAACTTAATATACAACAAGAATAATGCTTTATAGTCTCTAGTTTTTCTTCTAAATTTAGGGCAATAAATACTGGTCAGTTTTCACTATATTCGGCTTATTCGACTCTATTAATCGACTTAAACTGGAAATGATAAATGCAATGATGGCTTGATGTTTAAGGGGTTTAACTTTATACCATCAGGTCTTCGGCTCCAACCCCACTCTCTCTGGCAGATCGGGCAGTATCCTTAACTTTCAAGTAAACAGTGCGGCTTAAAACTAAGCTTGTGAGTTTATACTTAATGAATAAGCTACATTAAGTTGTATTTTTGTGATGTTTTGTATGTGTACAATGACACAGTTAACGTTTTGTATCTTTCAGTAAATCTGTAGTTTTTTTGAAAAAGAAAAAAAGACGTTCTTCAATCATTCCAGTTCAACTTCGCAAAATAAAGAAAATTACTCAATCCCCACATTCATGTCCAAAGACTCCTGAACAAAATATCCATTCTCCTAAAAAGAGACATCGACGAGCGTCACAAAAGTATGTTGTTAAAAATTCTTTGAGATCTCATGATGATTTTTCAACTCTGTAATTTGTTACAGATTTCTTAATCCATTTTTAGTGGGGATTGGGTAACTGTTATTGTAAAATACAAGTGCAATTGTTTCCATACAGTTTTTGTCATTAAATCTAGCTAAAAATATCAAATGAACACTTTATACATTATTCTCTCCCTTTATTTTTCTGAGGTTCTGTTTACTCATAAAGCCAATAAAAATCATCCCATTGAAAATCTGTGTATAATTCCTTTTGACACATTGCTGTAAAATATTGATATCTTTCATTACACAATGTAAACTGTTCAGGAAATGTTATCTAAATTAAAATAATGTGGTTACCAAATAACTGTTTCACTTGTTTGTTTAATCAGTTACCGAACTCAAAAAATGGATTTAAAACACCCTTACAGTTTAGATAGTTTAAGTATATTTAACTGATTAGAAGAAATCCAAGAGTTTCCAAACCATGATATGACACCAGTTCATGAAGTCATTGACTGCTAGTCTGAGCTACATTGGTCAATGAGGATTGTGGTCAGTGTCCACTTGATTATCGTGACCAATGTTTGGAGACATGACTTGAAATCAGTCGTCTGGAGTTATGTAGACATAATCAATTTTTGTCTATTCACAGATCTTATTTCACCAAATTAGTCTGTACTTTTATTTCTAGAATTCATCCTTGAATCATATCCTCGATATCTATTTTTATTGTGATCAGTTTATTTTAGTGTGTTAATGCGGTGTGGCCAGTTGGGTCGATGCATATTTCTATGAGGCTTCAAGTTATTTATAACTGACACAGAGAATACTTTGTCTGGTAAAGGAAAAATCATCTTGTAACTTACCATTTACTTGGCACCATGTACACCAACAAAAAATCTCAAGTTACATAATATTTTATTTACGGAAATGATTCCCGTACTTTTTATCAAACACATTGAACAAGAACTTGAGTGCTTGTAACCTGAAGCAATATAGAGGATGCATGTACGCCAAGAAGAGACCGATTGATTATAGTCCTAAATATCAATGGGAAGATTCAAACAACATATACAAATGAGTCAAACTTCACCATATTGCACAAGTTAGTGGCTATCTGAACTGAGTAGCTAAGTGGAAAACGAGATGGTTCTTGAGGGGAACGGCACTGGGTCCGAGTCCTGGAGTGAACGTCAACCCTGGGATGCAGTTACATTCAGCTGACGTTCCCTACATTAAACGAAACGCGCCTCCTGGATTCCACTGATAGCCACCATCCATATCTAATTCGGCTGAAGTCAACAGCTAATCACTTCATGTCATGGTTCCATATCTTCGTTTCGCCGCCTCGAGCTTCTCAAAATTTACTTCTATTCTAGTCAGGATTATGCAGTACGGTATGCTTTTGGCTAGACATATAGCACAGATTCCAACCACGTAAACTCTCTGTTTACTCTCAGCATATCCACTTGGTGATCTCATCATAATCGAGCAATCCTTTCAAGATCCTTTCATTTAAATGCTTGCAATGTTATCTATAGACTAGTTTACAAACGTAGATATTAATCGTATGTACACCCATGATACAAGCAGCCTATGTTAGCAACTGGATAAATGAATTGTTTGTATTCTTACCAAAACTTTACTAAAGACGTCACTATTTAGTTGTTAGGTTCAATTACAACACTAAGTACGTTCTCAGACTTTTTACTTCAGAAATTAATTTTGGCAGACGATCAGTGTGAAAATGTGCGCCTTTTTCTTTGTTTTGTAGGCGTTTAATGAAATAACATTGTGATATATGTATACGTTACTTGGTAATTGAATATGTTTTTTCCATTACAATATTTCAACTATTGAGATGAGCTATGCACTTTGGATATTTGATGTAAAGATCCATAAATATTAATTCAAATTAAGGGATTACAATACATATTTTTTAAAAACTCACCACTGATGTGTGTCTTTTGATATTAATACTTATTGCATGATGTGATCTATCGATTAATATTCATTCTTAGATGATGACAAAGATTTGTAGCTTAGGAGAATGATTTTGGGGAATTTTTGCGCTCTGAACTGTGTGGTTTAATCATGAAGATTTCATTGTTTTTCTGGACAACATCAGCACAATCTTTAGATAGAAGTAAACTATTCGAATATCTCTACATATTTCTGACAGTTTGCCCTTTTAACCTTGATCTTAATTGATTGTTATCGTCCCTTGTTTGTACTGGTGATATTTGCTTGAAGGATTATGGAGAGTTCACAAAAACTTTCATTTATACATATTTACTATAAATATTTATTTCATCTACCAAGATATAAATAATAGGTCGGGTTCAAATCTAAGTCATCCACATTTCATTTTATCTATACATAAAAATTTCCTGCACTCATTATCACTTGCTATCCTTAAACCAGACAATAGAAAAGTACGTACTCATACAAATAAAATTCATACCTTTGCGGAATGTAGCGGCTGTCTGGGCTCAGTGGAAAACAGGTTCGTATTTCAAGTGAAAGGTCTTTAATGTTGTAAGCGTTAACACTGGGGTGCAGGTATATCCAGCTAGCAAGTCCCAATTAGAATGAAACACACGTACTAACTTTCGTTGTTAGCAAGTATCTAACAGGAATACTACTTACTGAGCTGGATTGTAAAAGGTGCTTTAATATCAAGATGGTTTTTAGCCACGAACTGTCGTTAACCCATAAAAACGTTTTGATTGTTTTTTGAATCAGTAAGCCGTTTGAGTACTAGGGGTTGATGCGAAATATCTCAATCTTGATCACGTATATTTTCAACCATTATTGGTTCATATGAATTTGCCCTTATTGTTTTTGAACTACTCTAGGTGTTCTTTTAATTATACCAGTGACCAGTGGAGTACAACCAAGTCTGTTGTGAGATATCAATCCACTGTAAACAAATAGTGGACGGTTACTCAATTTCGTCGATTAGTTGAAGTTGGACATTAACACTGTTGGATGCCTGCTCAGTGGTCTAGAGGCTAAGCGCTTGCGAGCGAGACTGGTAGGTCCTGGGTTCGAATCTCGCGAGGCGGGATCGTGGATGCGCACTGCTGAGGAGTCTCACAATAGGACGAAACGGCCGTCTAGTGCTTCCAGGTTTTCTATGGTGGTCTAGCTTCAATCGATTTATGAATTCAACCATAAAAAATTACTAAAATCTCCACGAACTCCCTTCTGATGAAGTAGAATCGTTCAAAATATGTCACAAAATAATCCATAGTTTATCGCTTTGTAATTGTAGTGCTTTAATATATCATGAAACTGTGTTTCATTGATCAACTCAGTTGGATTTTCACAAATTCTGGATAAAGTGTCTTTCTACCCATCAGCAAGACTTAATAACTACGTGCTAGTTTTTCAGTTTACCCTATTAATATATATATATATATATATATATATATATATATATATATATATACCTTTGACTCCCCAAAATAGATGAAGATTCGAAAATCTAGTACAATGTGATCATGAGTTTTAGTTATGGTTGAGATATTCTGTGGTTAGAGAAACGTATCTTTTAAGTTGATTGATGATTTAAGTATCTTATTAAAATTTCAGGATGATTTGGATCACGAAATCCTTTCACATAGAGAACTGTTACAAAAAGTCATAAAACACTGGACAACTATTTTTTACGGTTTCGGAACTCTGTAACATTCTTCATTTATGACGCCGTTAAACCTGATAGAAAACAACATTCATCTGCGTATTTGACACTTTACATCACAGACTAACTTCGGTTATCCAACCGTTAAAAACTAGGAAGTACTGAGTAGCTTTTTAACTCCTAATACAAGATTCCTTAATAAGGATCAAACTCAGGATCTTCAGGTTTTGTTACGAAACTTCTAAATGTTAACGTCCAAAGATTTATGCTGCTAACTTTAATCACTGTTAATTATCAAGTACAAATATTTAAATGTGGACAATGCTTCTTAGTAAACAAATCAAATCCTTAATGTTAGATAGGAAAAACGTACTGTTTGGCATAGCACAATTTTGTTTCTCTTTACTTGATAATAATCTTTAATTTTCTTCATTTTAAATTCATTGATATTTTCAGTACTATTTTGTTTGAACACTGTTCATCTTAATGGATTCATCATCGTCTACAACACAAGGTGTGCACTTTGTTGTTTGCTTGAAATTGTTTTCTAATTCTTTACCATAATTATCGAGTTTTTTTTGTGTGTAGTATGATAAGTTCCCATTTGAAATACTATATACTTAGCATTTAACTCACAAAACATTATTGCTTAACGAAAGCTTAATCGAAATTTAGTAATGTTATATCTGAAGCGTTCTGAAATTCACTTAGTCAGCGAATAGAACAAAGACTTGTGTCCAGAGACCAATAAGCTAGCTATTCTGACGCTTCCCAGACCCAGCTAACTAGAGTAAAAAGTCCAAGACGAAATAGGGGGAATATATATTCCATAAACAGCCAGAAGCACAGCAATCACAAGGGGAAGAAATCAAACGTATATATACAGTATAAAATTGTCCTTGGGAAGCATTACAAAATAACACACTAAAAGATGCAACGAACCAATAGCGTTTACGATATTTCCAAGTGGGAAATACGATTCGAAGGTGAAAGGAGCGCTTTTGGTGCGAAAACAAAGAAATTCAAATTTTCAAAATAAAATTACAAAAATACGTCATTTACCAAGTAAGTTTTGGGGATTTAACATCCCCCATACCCCTCCCCCTAATAACGAACTTTCTTGGGGTCCTCTTGCGTTCTGACTGTCTGTCGCCGTTGGCGTAGTGACCACCTTCTGGACCGTAGACCGACTTGTTGAGCTTCTTCTTGTGTTGGGTCTACTGGCAGATTAAAGATATCCATTTGGTAGACGAATAACAAGTTCTGAAATGTTTCCACTGGCGTCCCCTCCCCTTTTGTCTTGGTCAATACTCTCTTGAATGTATCCACAAATCTTTCTGCTTGACCGTTTGATTGTGGGTGGTATGGTTGGGAGCGGAGATGCTTGATAGATAGAAGTTTTCAAAAATCTTGGAACTGAGTAGAGGTGAACTGTGAACCATTGTCGGATACGACCGCAAGTTGATGCATTACACTTCAAACGAGAACATAAGCCACTAAAATCACTTCAACCAATCTTACGCAAACCTAAGGATAAAATAACAAAAGAAGAAAAACTGAAAATCATCTAAAAATAGACTGTTCCGATTGTGAAAAACACTACATCGGTCAAGGTGGAAGCCCCCTTCATCATCGGCTGCATGAATATGTTATCGGTCATACATCATAATGTTTCTCCGCTTATACTAATGCATGTGGACACATGTTCATGTCGATATTTTGTATAGAGAACGTTAAGAACACCAGAGAATTTCTGGAAGCTTGACACTCCGGCCAATTACCAATCAATAAACAAATCGAAATCTGTTCGATTTACTAACCAATCAGAAAAATCATGGACAAATATAGGATCAAGTAGAATGGGAGAGACAATCAAAATAAAGATGCAAACAGTAATAGGTTGAAGGTGAACAATAACCAATCAATATCGACAAGACAAGCTGTTAGTCATATGTGGATAAATTTCGAGTACTTCACTTCTGCTTGAAATATGTGCTGATGATGTCCAGAAGAGCGATGAAATAAAGTTAAGGGGGCGGACAAACCAAAACGTGGCATCAGTGCTTGAAGTCACTAACTTCTAGTCTGAGCCATATTGGTAGATGCAAACTGCTTGGTTGGGATCAGCGCGACTATCGTAACCGATAGTTGGAGACTCCGGGTGACATGGCTCAAAATCGATCACAATGACTTAAGTGTTTACACTCTTTGTCTGACCTCGAACCGTGAGATTACTTTATACCTTTCTGTCTACGAACAAATTATTTCTCCCTGTATCACACCCTTATATGAAATGTTTTTTACTATCATCAAAATAACTGCTATGAATTCGGTGTTCATCTTGTAGTGCTAATGAGATGTGGCAAGTTGAACCGATGCATATGTGCGTGGTCCTACATTGTAGCTGAATGACATCCCATTCTAGCACCTTTTGTGTGACTGGAAAAGTATGTGTAGGTTTTCTGAAGAGGCTCAACTTGACAATCAATTTTCGTTCTTCTTACCACGGCCGATGAGTGATTTAAAAAATCAAGAATCACTGACCAACCGTTTTGATTTATTAACACTGAGTCGAAATTTGTTCCTATGCCATCAACCAATAATGTAAAATTTAGCCACTTCGTATTAATTGATTCGTATAGGTTGTCACCAATATTTTATCCCATTAAAACATTTTTTATGTAATTATATTTTGTAGGAATACAAGAGACGTTAAAAAGTCTTAAAAAGAATATTGATTCTATCACAAAACAGATTGATGAATTAAATCATCAACGTAAAAACTTACAAGTACAATATGATCAAGTAATTCTTACTGTATATTATTTATATTACCAAGTTTGTATTATTTTAATGCTTTTCAAATACTTGTCGATTTAAACTAGTCAAATTGTAGCAATATTTCATTTTGTAAAAACTCATTACCCAGATACAAACTCGTATGATCTCATTTTTGAGACAATTTCTATGTGGATGACCTAGTTGTACTAATCAGTTGCGAAAATCAAAGTCGGTGAAGTGGGGTTTTGATGTTATTTGGTTGGAAGTAGTTGGATGGAAAACCTGAACCTAGTTTACGTGTTAATCGACACTCGTCAGCTAGCCGTACTGATGCCCCTTCTGGGGGCAAGAATATAAATTTCATATCATTGTTGAATGTTCTTTTGATATCTGCCTGTGATTCCCGGCGCAATGTGTGCTTTGGTTCGGCACTTTTCATTTTGCCTTGGTGAGCTTGCCTCATAATGCAGTTTGACGATTTCCGTAATGTGTGTCCTACCCTCCTCTAGCGTCTTTACTAATTTTTTCAAATGAAAGCTGGTTTGTTCTCTCCTGTAGTAGGCTTTTGCTGATGATGTCTGACCAAAGGATATGTAGTTTCCTGTGTAGACAACCTTCTATAAATACCAATACCGTTTTGATGATGGTTGTAGTAGTTTTCCATGTCTTCGCCTCTTACAGTAAAACTGTCTTGACATTCGTATTAAAAATTCTGATTTTGGTGTTGCTTGACAGTTGTTTTGAGTCCCATATGTTCTTCAGCACTCGGAATGGTGCTCTTGATTTTATAATCCATGCCTTCACATCTGCATCAAATCCCCCTTGTTTATGAATGATACTACCTAAGCATGTAAAAGTTGCCTACTCTTCCAGAACTCCATTGAGTGTGATTTGGTCTGTTCGACAAAGTACTAAAATATAATTGTATTTTCATATCGATATGCCAGCTCTTGTAATAATGGCACTAGCTCCCACATTGAACAGTTTTCTAAGAATAGTTTATCTTATTCACAATATTGAATCGCAAGACGATATATATCTGTAAATAATTTACAGTACACATCGCTAACGGACTTAAGCTAAACACCATTAAAATGCAGGAGATAATCATAACTTTGTCGCTCTGTTATACTTTTCTTTATTGGTGTTCATCTAAGGTCTTATTATGAATCAAACTCAAAACGTTTAGACTTTGTAGTTAATGCGTTATTTTCAGGCCGTTGAGTTAGTGTCCAATGGTGTATATCTTCAATCAGTCAATCCATCATTTACTTTTGGTCACCCTAAAGACTGAAACAAATTCAACGCTTTTATTACAGTTTTACATCATTAGCTTATTTTAGCTGGATAACCATGAAGCACTGGGCAGCCGTTTCGTCTTAACAGGGGATTCTTCAACAAAGTTCGAGACCTGAGCACTAACGAGTATATCCAAATATTCAAACGTTTTACGAACGGACAGGATTTTTAATATTTTGTTCTATAGTTGATGACCACCTTATTTGTCAATCACTTTTGTATATAGTGTGATTTATATCCTCTCATTTTTATTGTAACTCATAGTTAAAATCTCAATTAACTACAGCCCGTGTTCAAGAAATTTCAAATTCTTTAGATAAATCATCTGAATACAATTCAGAATCATTATTCCCATGGACTTCAGAAGTGAATCGAGTGAGAAAAGAAGTCTTTCAAATTTCAGAATTTCGTCCTTTACAAATAACAGCAATTAATGCAGTTTTAGATGGTCGTGATGTAATCCTAGTTATGCCTACAGGTAGGTAGGTGGGTAGGCACGTTTTAAAACGTTATGTATTTCATTAATAGCTTATATACAAGTTTTCGATTATTAGGTGTATAATACTTTGCTAATGAAAAAAGTTTGATATTCGTTTCGTAATAAAATAGTTTCTATCATGGATTGATATTAACTTGAAGATTCCCATAGCACAGTCAACAGCAGAGAGTACAACAGGGAATCATCGATTTTGGTTATTTCTCCATCAAGAAATAGCTTACACGGAGTCACGAAACGTCATAAAATTTGATTTTTTTACTCATCGGGATATTACAAATATATTAATTTATTTCTAACAATCTACCCAATGCTCAGTTTATTCGAAATTATCAAGTCAAACCTTGGTAATGATACCTATAATAAGGCATAAGTCTGATTGATCATCACCCGCAACTGTAACGGGGACATACGCATAGATGACATCTAATTTTTTGTCGGTTTTTCGTTAAGTGCGTAAAGCTTGTAGATGTAAATCACTTTTTCGAATTCTTTTCTTCCCTGGTTATATGTTGCGCAGTTAAAAAAATTGACAAGAGTCCTTGAACGATCGATGAATGTTTTTTTAGAACTTGTTCTTTACAATCTTCGCACATTTAATTTAATCGAAATCTGTGAATTAATTGCCTTCAAACGCCATTTTTACGAATAAGTAGTCCCACACCGATATATACATCGTTCCCGTTACAGCTTTACTGACAAAAACCTCCTAAGAAATATATATAATTTCCTGTATGGAATCTTAATAAATAAATTATCTAGTATGATTTTATTGTTTTTTATTCATTTCTTTTTCCATAATATTTAGGCGCAGGCAAAAGTTTGGTATATCAATTACCTGCATTACTTAATGTTAATGCTTTCAAAGTGAACGGACGATATCGTGGTTCATTAACGTTAGTTATAAGTCCATTAGTTTCTTTAATGGTTGATCAATCGATTAACTTGACCAGATACAGCCTTGAACCAGATACAATTGCAGTTTTAGATGCGAATACACCATTACAAGAACAACGTCGAATTCTCTCATTGCTTGCAGAAAAACCTGTTAGTTAATAAACTGATTATTATTATTATTATTTGTTCACTAGGGATCCTGGTACCTGTATGGTTACGCCACAGAATCGAGCTGTACTTTTCAGGTCATCTAAAAGCCTAGTAAGTGCTTGATTCTCATGAAACCCAGTGTAACATTACCCTCTTACAAAGTATATTAATAATTGTGAATCATTATTGATATGGTTTAAAGTTTATTTAGAGTAAAGACTCAAAGCGCCTGTTCTTTTGTCAGACACTAGTTCACTATCTGAAACAATGTGACATTACTTCGATTTTCAATGCTTTTTAATATATTAGGCAAATGAAAAGCCAAATGAGTTGGATATGAATCCTTCAGTCAGTCAGTCAGCTACAACGTAGGACCAGGCACATATATGCATCGGTCCAAGTTGCCATACCCCATTAGCACAACAAGATGAACACCAAATTCATAGTAGTTAATTAACTGGTGGTAATATATAAAAGAAAGATTGTTTGTAAGGATATAGTACAGGAAGAAAGACAGATATGAAGCAATTTTAATCTCAAGGTTTAAGGGAAGATAGAGAGTGTATACACCTACGCCATTGTGATCGGTTCTGAGCCATGTCACACAGAATCTCCAACCATTGGTTACGATAGTCGCGCTGACACCAACCAAGTAGTCTGCATCTACCAATATGGCTCAGACTAGAAGTTAGTGACTTCAAGCACTGCTTCCACGTTTTGGTTTGGCCGCCTCTAACTCTTTTCCAACCCTCCCTTACACTAGTCAGCATAGCGCGTCGTGGTAATTGGTGTTCAGGCATACGTAACACGTGGCCTAACCACCCCGGTCGATGAAGATCCATGACCTCATCAACTGATTTACCATCATTTCTTAATACCCTATGTCTAACCTCACCATTACTTACCCTATGATCCCAGCAAATGCGAGCAATATTTCTAAGACATCTATGATCAAATACTAGTAACTTACGAGTATCTTCTACTTTTAATGGACACGTTTTGCAGCCGTAAAGTAAAACAGAGCGAACTGCTGCGCAGTATTTGATGTTTTCTTTCTCAATTGACTAATAGATTAATAACAAAAGAAATTTTTTCTCACCAATTTTACTCAATTATGTCTTCCTTTTATTTATTTATTTTTAAAAAAAAATTTAGAGCAAAACAAATGCTTCAACAAAATCTAATTTACGCTTATTATATGTAACTCCAGAAAAATTGGCTAAAAGTAAATTATTATTAAATCGTTTAGAGATTGTTTATTCAACAAATCGATTAGCTTGTATTGCTATTGATGAAGTACATTGTGCTAGTCAATGGGGTCATGATTTTAGACCGGATTATAAATTTCTACATATATTAAGACGTCAATTTTCAAATGTACCAATTATTGGTTTAACTGCAACTGCAACTACTGAAATAATTGTAGATATAGAGAATATGTTGGGTCTTAATGTAGACAAATGTTTAGTATTAAGAACTAGTTATAATCGAGAAAATTTAAATTATTATGTAAGTTAACTTGGTATATGATTCTTGCTTGTTTGTTTCTTTTTTAACCATTAATTGTTAAACTGAATTGCTAAAAATTCAATATAGATTAAATTTATTGCTTCCTTAACCGATTTGTCATTTTTACCTAATACTGTAGATTTAACTGAAACAGTATTGACTTATAAACAAAGATGGATAGTGGCTAGCTGTGGAATCCAGGACGCGCGTTTCATCCTATGTGGGACTCGTCAGCTAGATGTACTTGTATCTCAGAGTTGATGTTCACTCTGGGACTCGAACCCAGTGCCGTTTGCCTCAAACGCCACCACGTTATCCACTTAGCTACTGAGTCATGGTAGCCACTTGCTTGTACAATTGGGTGAAGTTTAAATTTACTTGGTATTGTTTGTTTGAATCTTCCCATTGATGTTTAGGAATGCAATTGATCAGTCTCTTATTGGCATATGTGAATACTGTGCGTATTGACTTATTATTTCGACTATATGAGATGTTTGGAAGATATCTACGGTTAAATACTAGTTAACTGCTCCTGTCCTCTGCTTTCAAGGGGCAGTTTTCACAGTTGTAAAGTAAAAAAGAGCAAACTGCTGTGTTGTATACTCTCCCTGCAGTAGACAGATATATCGTTTATAGAGTAAGCTATTTATCCATCTGTTTGGTTTATTAGAATCTCGTAAACATATTATGATTTTCTTCTAAATGACCTATTCTCAAGTCTGATTTCTACATTCATAGAATCAAGCTTTACTGATGATCTACAAAGCGCTCAATTGTGTGAATCTTACTCTGCCCCATATGTCCTTACTTCCAAATTATTTTCTGGGAATTATAGTTTGGTTTTAAATAACTTCTCATAAACAGTTATCTAATGACTATCACCCAAATTGCTTACTGAGGCGTATTAGTCTTTGTGTACAATTATGATTTGATTTTTAACACCATCTTAAATCCCACATCACTTATTCAGGTTTAAGGCTACATACTACACTGATGTTTAGATGATTATAGAAGTGTCTCTAATTGGTTGGGTATCTGCCTATCTTGTCTGTGAATATGCTTATATTTCCTTTAATTCATTGATATCTTTGTTTTCACAAGGATAATCATTGAAAATGTGACAGGAAAAGAAAACCTCTTAAGCTGTAACTGTATTTATCAAGTTTAGATTTCTAATAGATTTCATATTTTTTGCTCTACTAGGACTTACAATTTTTTGTTTTTCTTTCAATATGTTTCTGATATGAGCTTTGGCACCTGGGACTGTTTCATGTTCATGCCATATCCTATAATCACTATGATTGATTTATGCCTCAATAATTTTCATGAGAAACATTTTATTGTTTATCACTTTTCCTCCAACTTATTTACATAGGTTAAACCAGTCAGTGGATCTATCAAAGCATCTGTTAAATATTTATATGAATTAATTAATAAAAATTATATTAATCAATCAGGTAAATATTCTATTTGAATTATTATTCTATTCAATGATAAACTAATAGTTATTTTGTTTGAATTCAATGTTTCTCTTTTTTTTATTATTATTATTTAAACACATAAATATTGGTACAAAGGGGCACCAGATACATATGCACCGCATAACTTTCATTTGATTTGTGTGAAGGCTGTGATACTGCCCAAGTGCCCAAACTGAAGCTGGTGGTTTTCTTAGGGACCCACACCCGGAGCCTTTGACCTGAAGGTCTGATCCACAAGTCAGTGGAGCATCGTGAGGAGATGCAGTCCCATGGTAGCCGGTGACTAACAATCGGTTCGTACGACATTTGTTCCCTCAAGATACTGGAGCCCATGTGCACCATTGGTTTGGAATCAGGGTTTTCCAACTCCCCTAGGTGGACTTTCCGTGTCCACCAACCCGGTTAAGGCGCCGGACATTCGCTTTTCGTCCTCTCATTTTCGTGGACGACACCCTAGCCACGAGAAGGCAGTGAGTAGGACTTCCCTGACAGAGGCTGTATACGCGTGGCCATATGAGAGCATTTGGAGAAGGAGAGCGGACTCTCCCCACTCTCGGCCATACCAGGGCATTTGGGAGCATGTTTCCTATTACATATTCACCATATGGTCTTATTGTTCTCTGTTAATTTGAACTGAGTAAGGGTGTTCGTTTAATATATCGTTTGTTTATTTATATCGAAATGTCAAAAAAATAGTTTTTGAGTTCGTCACATAACAGAAAAAGGTTGATTTTAAGTTAGTTTTTCTGATTTAAATAAATAAATCCACTTATTTTCACCACTTGAATTTAGAATTATAAAGACGATACACTACTTCAATAATAGCTTAGTAGTGGTTTTAAGCATATAAAACAAAATAAAAATAATACAAAACACCACTACAGTTGTATATATTTAATCTGACTTTATTTTGTATAACACTATGTAACAATAATGTCCAGAGTTAACAAATCTCATAGCCATTTGATTACACGTTTTAAAGGATAGATGGATTGTGGCCAGTAATCGAGTCTATGGTGCTCGTTCCGTATTATTTTGGGAATCGTCATTTGAATGTGGCTGCATCTCAGCATTGATATTCATGTTTGGATTCGGCGGATAATGTGTTAGGTGTAACTATGCTACAGGTATTCGGAGTTTGACAACGCCTTTATAAGCGAAGGGTACCGACCAAGTTAGAAATGAAAGAGTTCGAAGATATATTTGGCAGGTTATCGATATGTGAGAAGCTGGATAGTAGTTGTAAGGGGTGCGTAGCACAGCGTACCTACTCGTGATCTGGTGCGGATGCTTGACTGAGTGGCTTTAGCTATAATGTGTCCAGTAAAACTAAGGAGGCCTGCATCAATATTGATGAGTTACAAGACTATTTAATTTGTGGATTTATCTACCGGTACATGTATTTGTTGCAAAATGTACTCCATTTGAGTCTCAATGTGAACATCAACTCTGGCATGCAAGCAAATTTAGCTGACGAGTCCCAAAGTAGGATGAACTGCTCGTCCCGGATTTCTCTGCTAGCCGAAATCCGTCTATTTTATGAAAGCTATTCACTTATTCTTTAATAATTTCTGATAAACTCGTCTTTATTCTGTTCGTATATTTCTAGGCATTGTATACTGTTTTTCTCAGAAAGATACTGAAGATGTTTCTTCAGAACTAAAGAACTTTGGGTTAAAGGTAGCTCCATATCATGCTAACTTAGATTTTAATTATCGATCTACAGTTCATTCCGGTTGGAGTCAAGGAAAAATTCAAGTACGTTATTTTTAGCGTATTAATCATTGTATTTTATTTATCAAAATTATCAACAAATCTTCTGAGCATGCTTCAGAATCTGTTTTAAATACTATTTTTGAAATACACTTATTGACTGTACTACTGGAAATAATTAAAAAGCATTTGTAAGTACTATCAGCGAGATTGACTGAAGTCTTAGGTAGGATCTGGGAACCGGACGTAATCCTATCTGACTGGTCACAATCACTGATTGTGCCAGTCTATAAGAAATGACAAAAGTCCCCTTGTGACAATCACAGAGGAATCAGTTTGACTAATATAATGTCTTAAATATTAGCTTCAATAATACTTCAACGCCTAACTAGAGCAACAAATCACCGTTGCTGCTACCTTGACGTGGTGGTCGGGCTTGCCTATTGTGATGAAGCAATCGAGCTATGCTGGCTGGAACAATCGTTCCTCGAGGTCCTACCATGCCAGACAGGTTGGTTGAAGAGCAGTGAGACTAAAAGCAGCAAACCCAAGGTCCGAAGGCGAAGTCGTACTGCTGACTGTACAGGGGTGTGACAGCAGTAAGGTGTTTCCTTCAGACAACCAGCATGACAGCGATGCTGCCTTCCCACAAGGAGGGGTGGGGTTAGAAAAGGTCGACCCTAAAAATGCACACCTCGCCTTATCCCACGGATATCCGTCTCCGGCGGTAAGGTTTTTTTTTGAAGAACGGAGCTAACACAAAAACTACCCACAAAAAGGTCGTGTGTGACCGACCTCAAGCAGTTGTCCCTTGGGCACTGCGGTCACGCTCTCAGGTCATTAAGACCACTTCTAACCCAATTTCCTTTTCAGGTACCTCTAGAAGAATCCTTCCACGGTGTGGGCAACCGGGAAGTGATAACTGCCCTCATACCTCTAACAGCACTCAAGACCACTGTATTCATAATCAATCTCCTTCTTCAATTCCTACTATTCCTTCTACCTTGACTTTCAACACTAAACTTCCTCTCTCGGTTTCCTCCTCAAGTGTCACCATGGCCAACGATTCTAGTGCGCGAAACACTGTCCCAGGTCTACTAAACCCTCGCTCCAAACTACACATTGGAGCCTTCAACGTACGTACCCTATGTCAAATCGGTCAACAGGCCTCCTTAGCTAAAACCCTAGAATCTCGTACCATTGATGTATGCTGTGTCTCCGAAACACGCATACAGGATCCCAGTGTGGTCATTCACTTGACCTCACCTCGCCAAAATGGACAGCCAACGAAATACACCCTCCGTGTATCTGGCGACCCGTTGGCTAGTTCTCGCGGACTTGCAGGTGTAGGCATAGCACTAAGTACAAGGGCAGAACAGGCACTACTAGAATGGATCCCCGTTAACAGTCGCCTGTGTGCTGTCCGGCTAAATGGCTCCGTAAGAACTCGGAAGGATAGGGACACACGTCGTTGCCTTTTCGTCGTTTCTGCCTACGCTCCCACTGACTGCAGCCATGATGAGGTGAAAGATGACTTTTACAGAAAGCTCTCTGAGCTTCTTCAGAAAGCTAAGCGCTCAGACATAGTAGTCGTAGCGGGTGACTTTAATGCCCAGGTAGGCAGCTTAAATCAAACAGAAAGACATTTAGGTGGGTGTTTTAGTATTCCGGCTCAACGAACCGATAATGGTGATCGTCTGTTGCAACTATGCTCAGACAATCGTTTATTTTTGGCAAGCACTAATTTTAAACATAAGGAGAGACATCGTCTAACATGGCGACCACCTGCACCAAACCAACGGTGGACTCAAATAGACCATATTGTCATCAGTCATCGTTGGAGAGGCTCAATAGAAGATTGTCGCTCGTATTGGAATACTTGTTTAGACTCTGATCACGCTTTAATACGAGCGCGCATTTGTCTGCACCTCAATGGACGCAGGAAAAGTACACTAAGAAGACGCATTAGGATTGAACTGGAGGACGAAAAAGCCAAATGCGAATTCCAGAAACAACTGAGTTCACATCTAGGCAGTTCTGTAAACGAGACTGACCCAGATACTGCTTGGAAAGACACACGAACAGCTGTGGAAACAGCAGTAACATCTATTAGTCATTTAAACCATAGGGCTCCAAAAAATCAATGGATTTCTTTTAAGTCTATTTCACTGATGGATTCGCGTAAACTCATCCCATCAGGCTCTGAACATGACGAAGAGCGTAAACAAATTAGATCTAGGTTAACTAAAAGTCTAAGGAACGATCGTGAGCAGTGGTGGGCAACGAAAGCAAAAGAGATGGAAAAGGCAGCGACTGTAGGCAACACCAGGCAACTCATCAGACTAATAAAAGAAACTGGAATTAAGAAGTCAAGTGTAAGTGAGACAATCTCCGAAAAAGACGGAACCCTTATCTGCTCTCAACCCAAACGTTTAGAACGATGGGCGGAACACTTTAAGGAACAGTTTAGCTGGCCTTCAGCTACTGCACAACTACCCACTATTCCCAGAAAACCTGAATGGAACATTGAAGTAGGCCCCCCGACCCTACTTGAAGTTCAAAAGGCTATAGGTAATCTGAAACGAGGAAGAGCAGCTGGACCAGATGGATTGGCTCCAGAGGTCTTTAAATATGGTGGTCCAATTTTAGCGATTAGGTTGACTAATATTCTGGCTAAAATCTGGGAGACGGATGTAATCCCATCCGACTGGTCACAATCACTTATTGTCCCAATATATAAAAAGGGGTCAAAATCATCCTGCGATAACCATAGAGGGATTAGTCTGACTAACATAGTATCTAAAATACTAGCCTCAATAATTATCGGGCGCCTAACTAAGACTCGTGAACTGCAAACACGAGAAAATCAGACTGGCTTCAGACCTGGTCGTAGCTGTATCGACCACATATTCACCATTCGTCAAGTTTTAGAGCACAGACACGTTTATCGGCGTCCGACAATGATAGTTTTTCTTGACTTAAAAGCAGCATTTGACTCTGTAAACCGAGAGGTTCTGTGGCAATGTCTGTCATTGAAAGGTGTACCTGAGAAGTACATAAACCTTGTGAAGGCTCTTTACTCGAACACTATCAGTCGAGTGAGAGCTTATGGCGAACTGTCATATGATTTTACAACGTCAAGTGGTGTACGTCAAGGCTGTCCACTATCCCCATTTTTGTTTAACTTCATTATGGACCTGTTGCTGGAAATAACACTCTCGTCGACTGAATTTACAGGAATTGATCTCCTACCAGGGGGACCACTAAGCGACTTAGAATACGCAGATGACATAGTCCTGTTTGGTGAAGACGCTGACAAAATGCAGAGTCTTCTGTTGGAACTCAGTAATAATGCCAGGATGTTTGGGATGCGTTTCTCCCCATCCAAATGTAAATTGTTACTCCAGGACTGGCCTGCATCAACACCCGAACTAAGGATAGGGAGTGAAGTAGTCGAACGCGTGGACAACTTCACTTATCTTGGAAGTCTGATCAGCCCTAATGGGTTGGTGTCTGACGAAATCTCAGCACGGATTCAAAAAGCTCGTTTGGCTTTTGCCAACTTACGTCACCTATGGCGAAGACGAGATATCCGTCTATCAATTAAGGGACGAGTATACTGCGCAGCAGTTCGCTCTGTTCTACTTTACGGCTGTGAAACATGGCCATTAAGAGTAGAAGATACTCGTAGGTTACTAGTATTTGACCACAGATGTCTTAGAAATATTGCTCGCATCTGCTGGGATAACCGGGTAAGTAATAGTGAGGTTAGACGCAGGGTATTAGGGGACGATGGTAAATCAGTTGATGAGGTCATGAATCTTCATCGACTGAGATGGTTGGGCCATGTGTTACGTATGCCTGAACACAGATTACCACGACGCGCTATGATGACTAGTATTGGGGATGGTTGGAAGAGAGTTAGGGGCGGCCAAACCAAAACATGGCATCAGTGTTTGAAGTCACTAACTTCTAGCCTGAGCCATGTTGGCAGATGCAGACTACCTGGTTGGGGTCCGCGTGACTATCGTAACCAATGGTTGGAGACTCTAGGTGACATGGCTCAGAATCGATCACAATGGCGTAGGTGTATACACTCTTTATCTTCTCTTAAACTATGAGATTAAAATTGCTTCATATCTCTCTTCCTTCCTGTACTATATCCTTATATACAACCTTTCTTTATATACTACCACCACTAAATTAATTACTTCTATGAATCCGGTATTCATCTTGTTGTGCTAACGAGGTATGGCAACTTGGACCGATGCATATATGTGCCTGGTCCTACGTTGTAGCTGACTGACTAACTAGAGCTCGTGAAGAGCAGACTAGAGAAAACCAAGCTGGTTTTCGACCTGGATGTGGTTGTATAGACCAGATATTCACTTACACGGCCACGCGTATACAGCCTCTGTCAGGGAAGTCCTACTCACTGCCTTCTCGTGGCATTACTGTTGTTTACGAAATTGAGAGGACGAAAAGCGAATGTCCGGCGCTTTAACCGGGTTGGTGGACACGTAAGGTCCACCTAGGGGAGTTGGAAAACCCTGATTCCAAACCGATGGTGCACATGGGCTCCAGTATCTTGAGCGAACAAATGGCGTATAAATCAATCGTTGGTCACCGACTACCATGGGACTGCATCTGCTTACGATGCTCCACTGCCTTGTGGATCAGACCTTCAGGTCAAAGGCTCCGGGTGTGGGTCCCTAAGAAAACCACCAGCTTCAGTTTGGGCACTTGGGCAGTATCACAGCCCTCACACAAATCAAATGAGATTTGTGCGGCACATATCTATCTGGTGCTTTTTTGTACCAATATTTATGTGTTTAAATAAATAAATAAAATAGCTAAACACTAAGTGTACGAAAAAAGGACGACAGCATTTCCACTCATAAATACTTGGTACAAATGAAGTTTCTCCTAAGTAGACCAATTGGAACAAACTGTGATAGTTCCTGTCTTAAAAGAATAAAAATTCTTTTTTTTGGACTGAATTTGTCAGCATAACTTATAGTTTTAGTCATCAATGATGCTATCGTGGTAACGGTGTAGTTTACAGATATTTAAAAAACAAGTATTAGAAATGAAGAAGAGGGTCCAATTTTCATTTGTATAACCTCGAAGCTGTGCAAATAATTGGTCTTAGAGGATCATACACTCCTAGCATTTTTAAAATATGCTGCTTTTTGTTGATTCTCTCCTCTTAGATTTTTTTCACCATAACTATAGTGCTTTCCATAAGGTTGGTTTTCCCGCTTTCTAGTGCTCCCGTTGACTGAAACTTCAGAACATATGTCACTAGTATAAAACGTACAAACTTGGAAAACAGTATGATTTCATAATTTCACAACGGTGTTGTTTACATCAAAATACAGAGTACCTCAAGAAAATACAACTGACTGAACTATGTTTTTGATTCTTAGTACTTTTTCAATTAAAGTTGACAATCGAATTGAATATCCATTTTCCTTCATAATATAATATGCTTACATGACCCACTCGTTTTTACATATTTTTCTTTTTTTTCCGGTTAGTGTATTTTTGGAATCGTCAACTTTTTTCTCTGTTTATGACTCTTCCCTAATGTTCATAGGTAATTGTTGCCACCGTAGCTTTTGGTATGGGTATTGATAAAGCTGATGTTCGTTTTGTAATACACTTTTCTTCGAGCAAAAGTCTAGAAAATTATTATCAGGAATCAGGTAGAGCGGGACGTGATTCGAACTCGGCGGATTGTATATTAATGTGGCGTTTTTCAGATCTGTTTCGTTTAGCCAGCATGGTATCATCTGAACGAACAGGGATTGCAAAACTTTATCAAATGGTTGGATATTGTATTGATCCAAATAAATGTAGACGTTATTTAATTTCGAAAAATCTCGGTGATACTTCTTGGTCTACTGATGACTGTAAAAATGCTTGTGACAATTGTCAACGTAAAAGCACAAATAAGTCAGGTGAGTCAAGCACTTTTAAAATAAATCAAATGATTATATCAGTCGATTTCCCTAATTACTGTTTTATAATTGTCCAATATTAAATACTGAACCACATTAGTAGATTACTTCTTTATTCCCAATTAGGTGGTCGATTACGCTTAGTGAGCAGTCGTTATACGTGTATCATCCATCGAAAGTTGAGATCAAAGTATGTAGAATTTCACGGTAACACCTTATCCTGAAGAGTTAAACCTTCTCTTAGTGATTTATGCATTTCAAATGTGAATCTCACCAGAATAGTCTAAAAGATGAAGTGGAGATATTTATGAAGCGAAATTCCAGTATTTTGTCATAATCACTCCCTATCATTGCCACGGTTTTTACCAGATGGATATAATTATGATATGAGACCAAATGAGGGAAATCTATGTGATAAGTCTTGCTAACAATACACCTAAACTGTATTCTTAGATGGTTCTTATGACCTTAACTACTTATACACGTCAAGTGGGACAATAGGGAGAAGGCCCGAGCTGCGATTATAAGTTTTACTTTAAGGTTAGTTCACGTACAGAAAAAACGAGGCTATTCGTTGAGCTACACATAACCTTGGGTTTCTGAAACCGTATTAAATACAGTGGCAGTATCAGTAAATTTCCAGTCCAAAATATAGCACGTAACTGTGCATTTCCTAGATGTTTCTGCGAAACCTATTCAACGCTTATTGCGTAAAAAGTTTCCTGGAGTTTCTGGGCCTCTCGAGACTTTAATGGTGGGATATTTTGGGACTCCTTTAACAGTACTAATTATGCCCATCCACCGCATATCTCAATTTAAAATCTTGGCTGATGCAGAAATAGCTTAGAGCGATCAAAATAAAACATGGCATTAGTCCATGAAATCGCCAACTGTTGGACTGAATCTTTTAGATAGATGCGGACTACCTGGTTGGGAGCTGCTCAATAATCATAACCAACAGTTGCAGACGTTGGGTAATATGGCTCAGATACGTTCACTTTTTGTCTACAGTTAAGAAACTGTCTCATACTTCTCCACTCTGCAGGTTAACTCTTCTCAAATCATATTGTTTATATTCACTTAGTACTGTTTGTTTGAATCTTCCCATTGATGCTTAGGACTGCAACTGGTCAGTCTCTTATTGGCATATATGCATACTGTGCGTATTGCCTTAATTCACAAGCATTATAAGCAAAGATGAAGGTACTGGGTTTGAGTCCCAGGGTGAACATCAACTCTGAGATGCAGGTACATCCAGCTGACGAGTCCCGAATAGGACGAAACGCGCGTTCTAGATTCCATTGCTAGCCACTATCAATCTTTGCTCATATTGTTTATGCCTAATTTTCTCTGCTACAACTAATACTGTTACTAGCTCTAATACTCTCTGAAATTTGTCTTGATCAATTTATTTCTGCGCTGATATGGTGTGATGAATTGAGCTGACTCATAAATGTACCAGATCCCACGCTGCTTATCATTGATTAATTATTGAACTTAATGTCATCGCATACTTTGGATTCATTTTTTCAAATTGTATCTTTTATATTCAACTTTTCATTGCAATCATTATCAACATTTTGTTCGCTCTACTTGTCGTCTTATTGATTACCGCTTTCATTATACTGATCTGAAGTTTAATAATTTGAATCAATACACATTAATATCAAGCCCTACACTGCTTAACATTCACTCAATTTGATTGTCCAACTTCTCATGTTGTTGTTTTTTGGTATAATATAGATGTATCCACTCTGATTCAAATAAAAACCAATGAATTACTGAATGCAACAAAACAATTATTATTTGATCAAAGTTTAACAAAACAAGAAAGGATAACTGGCCCTAAATTAATTGATCTAATGACTTGTAATAAACAAATACAATCAATCAGTCAAAAATTATTGAATAAAAATCAAGAAAAACCTGAACGTCAATTTTATGAGCATTTCATATCTTGGTGTTTAATTCATCAATATTTAAAATTAGATTTTCATTTTACACCATATTCAACTGTTTGTTATGTTGTAAACAATGACAATATAGTTGATAATGAACACATTGAATTGATGCCTTATTTATTATCAAATAAGAAAGAAGAGTGTTTTCATGTAGATGCTAAACGAAAAAGAATACATTCAACTGAAATTGTTGATCTTACATAGTTGATATCAATTTGTTAGCGTAACGCTTTATGTGTAATTTATTTACTTATGTATTATAAATATATTACCTGTGATTTTATGTTTGAATATAAAAAACTGTTAACCTAAATTGAAACGTTCATCTTGAATAATAAAGACAGTGGTTAACTGATGTAGATTACTACGTTACGCGAAGGTTGCGACATCAGGAGATTTAGTCCTTAAATGGTTGGTGACTAACATAGGTTTGTTTGCCCAGATATACCATTGGTGCCGAGTCAGAGTTTACGGAAATCCCAATCGGGCCCTATCGTATTTATTAACAATGTATAGTTAATTTGTGTGCAAACTATAAGATAGACTTTGCTTATTTTCTGAGTTATTATGATATTGGATATTGATGAATCTACAAAAGACATTACTTTATATCACCTTTAACGATAATTTGAATAGTTAGTAAACTTTTCAATCTAAACTAGGAATGACAACAAAATGAAAAACAATCAGAAAATTTCGCAGTCATTTCTTTTCAGTCATGATGCCTTAAGTGTTGATCTTAATGACAATACAATACCTAACTTGAATAACAGTATTTCAGGAACTAGGTCTAGATAAAAAATTGGACTCAAACCTGTTGATGTGATTCTGTTCACGAAATAGATAGAACCGGTATTTACGCAAAATGTTGTAAAACAGCTTTACCTAAACATTCTCACGCTGATCAAAAGTAATTGCTGTAAAGTGACTATTAATCGCGAACATGAATAACATTGAATTCCGAATGATTGAGAAGCAAAAAGGAGATAGGAGACAGGAAATGGACAGAAGAAAAATGTATAATGTGCAAATTATCTTTTAAGAAAAAGCAATAAGATAATGGGAAAAAACATTTTGTACAAAAGAAACAAATAAATTCTATTGGTATGTACACAGTCAAATTAAGATTTTTTTATAAATGTCAAGTATCTGACCGGTCATTATTTTTCAAAGATGTTTTTAATTCTCCTGGGATAGGAACTGGTTTCTCAGGATTATGATCAATAGTTTGGTGTAGTAAAATACCAAGTACACCACCACGTTGAGATATGGCACGTCGTAGTTTTTGTTCCTCTTGCATTAATTCATCCATTTGAATTAGCTGAAAAACACGGAAACGATATTACAAAAGGAAATTGTAACGGAGTCATGTGATTAGAATAAAATACAAACTGCTCAATATAATTACGTTGTTTATTGAAATATTGTAGTAGATGGACTAATTATTTCAAATTACTAATTCAATAAGTACAGTAAATCAATTTCATGCTAAGACTCATTTTTGATTCTAGATAAAAACGTTTGTTATTGAGTGGACGTTTCTAAGCTTCTAAACTACTGTCCAATGTGCTTGGACAGTAATTTGAGCCAGCTTAACTTGATACAATTTATTAATTCATCATTAATTAATTAACCGAGACGTGGGAACGTATGTATGCTAAACAGCCTGTTTAACATACCGAAGGAGCATTTTACACATTTTGGCAACAAAATGAGATAACTAGATAGTATTCAAAAATGTAATAGTATGACATATTAGATACAAACACTTAGAATACACCTATTCAACTATTTGTACGTTGACATTCATGCTTACTTCCCATTCGTATTCTAACTAAACAGACTTAAAGATTTATTAAGAGGCCTAGCTACCATATTCAACTTTTGAACAAATTAATATTCTATCTTTACTTGTGTTTGTCTGCTTTCTTTAACTTATTTGTCAATTAAAAATAAATAGCTGAGATGGTAAGCAAGTACTAAATCGATTGGAGTGCGAGTAACATATAACATTGATTTTTTTCAAGTCGTCTGTGACATGCAATCACATCCTAAGTAGGAGTTTGATAAGTATTGCTAATTGAACACTATACTCGGTTCCTAAGTTATTCTCATAAACCCCAAGCTAAATCTACACCGCAACTTGAACACGAGAGAAAAGGCGCAAAAAATGAGAGAAGCACTTTACCCCAAAGGTTCATTCATGTACAGAAAAGATAGGGTTTTTATGGTATTTTAGAAGTCCTTGGGTTTTCCAGAAAATTCTCGAATGCTACTAAAGATAGTAGCAGTATAGTAATCAGCCAAACAGGAACTCTACATGTGACTTTTCACTTTCGTAATGTTTCTGGCAAAACGTCTAGTGAACGCTAATTAGATAAAATGCTTCTTAGTGTTTCCTGAGCCTTTCTTGTCTTTTGCGAGAAGTTTTCTGGATCATCCCAACACCTTCCCCTTTTCAAGAAATAAGACCTTCTCTTCAGGTCTACTTGCAGCTTGACAACTGGTTTTCTGCGGCGTTCGGACTTTCCTGGTATCCAGCGTCTATGAGTGTCAGTTGGGCTTCCTGCCATTGGAATACCTGTAATTATCTCTAGCGGAAGCCTCACTCAACTATCTACGGTGTTTAGAATCCTTTTTTCTCTATGTGTTTGATTAATGTGTCTAACGATTTGTGAACAAACTCAGTCAGTCAGCGACAACGTAGGACCAGGCACATATATGCATCGGTCCAAGTTGCCATACCTCGTAGCACAACAAGATGAACACCGGATTCATAGAAGTAATTAATTTAGTGGTGGTAGTATATAAAGAAAGGTTGTATATAAGGATATAGTACAGGAAGGAAGAAAGTTATGAAGCAATTTTAATCTCAAGGTTTAAGGGAAGATAAAGGGTGTATACACGTACGCCATTGTGATCGATTCTGAGCCATGTCACCCAGAGTCTCCAACCATTTATTACGATAGTCACGCGGACCCCAACCAGGTGAACAAACTATTATTAGAAAACATTACTTACACAGCGATATCGTTCCAAATCTATTTTCGCTCGACGCAGACGTTCCCAACCAAAGTGTTTAGTACACTTATTGCGCGGTACACAACAGAATTCACCAGTTTCTTCAAAGACATTGTGAACAAGCGGTGATCCACATACTGTATCTGCAGGTAGCTTCGGTTCTTTATAATGCTCACAGACTACACGTAATCGTTTACAATATGCTCTAGCCTGTGAGTCGTAAGCATCACAAAATAATGGTGTACCCATGATTTGCTCCTTTTGATTAGCACAAAACACGGTGTTTCCTTCCATCTGAAACATATTTCATGAGAAAAACATTCGTAAAAACTGTGCGTAAATTTAAAAAAAACGTACAAACAAACGATAAACAGTGAATTACTCTAACTTACCTTTTGAAAACATTTCTCCATATGCTTCAGAGCATGTCGCATACTGATTTCAGCTGAGCACGTAACACATATGATGGGTTCCATCTGTTCCACTTGTTCTGCATCGTGAGCAACCGCAGCAAGCTTAATAATAATAATTAAAAGATTATAGGCTGATACATAGATGGTTTTATACGCAAGTGCACAGAACAAGAATAAAGAGTTAACTCTGTAAAAACAGTAGATTTTTAAAAAAATATACTACATAATCGAACTTCGTATTACCTACTATGATCTGGAATTCGACAATAGAACCATTCAGTACTCTGTCGTCTTCAATGATTGGTTAACTGATATATGCGTAATACCTCGAATGAAAATGTATCGGTTTAAAGTGACTCATTATACATCAGCGCAACCACAGAAAGCTGACCAACAAAGTTGTTAAGTCGGCTTCCAGCGAACTCCAACAGAGCATCCAGAGGCTCAAAAAGAGTCCCAACCAATCAGAGTACGACAGAACATTCTGGAGCTCCAACGTGGCACGCCACCATTGGTCAGTAGCAATATATGTCGTTAATTGGATTGGCTGAATTAGGATGTTGATTTAACTTAAGCAAACATCTATAAATACCTACGTTTTTCTGTACAAAAATGATCCTTGCAGTAAAGGTTTTCTCTGTTACTCGTGTCTTCTCTCTGGTCTTCAAGTTGCTGAGTAGTGCTAGCCCTGGGGTTATCCGAATAGCTTAGGATCTGAATAAAGCGTTCAACCTACAAGACATATCAGTGGCGACGGGGTAATTTATCAAGATGTCTATTACCTTTGACCAATTTGAAGCTTTTCTTGAGTGCCATGAAAAACGTTTCGAGCAGTTCCAGATTCGCATACTTGAAACACTGACCCAGCAAATGAACCTGAACAAGAATGGACTTACAGATGCTTCTGCTAAATCGCATGCTGATTATGTCATTGATTCCATTCATGAATTTCATTTTGATGGTTTGGCTGGTGTAACATTCGAATCTTGGTACAAGAAATATGAAGATGTATTTAATGTTGACCTAGAAACGTTTGATGATGCTGCCAAGATCAGGGTGCTACTACGAAAGCTGGGGACCGTTGAGCATGAACGATACACTAATTACATTCTGCCCAAGAGACATTTCATTCGAAGAAACAGTTAAAATTTTGTCGCAAATTTTCGGTGAACAGTCTTCCTTGTTCAATATTCGGTATCAGTGCTTGAAGATAGTAAAAGCTGGCAACGATGATTGGGTGCAACATGCTAGCATAGTAAATTGTGAATGTGAGCGCTTTAAACTATCAGCAATGACAGAAGACCAATTCAAATTTCTTGTTTTCGTGTGCAGCTTACAGTCTTCAGAAGACGCCGACATCAGAACCAGAATTTTAAGTAAAATGGAACAGTGTCCAAACGTAACTCTACAAGAAGTTACTACCGAGTGCCAAAGGTTAGTGAACTTAAAGCATGATACCTCAATGGTAGAAAACGGTAACTGTTTCCATAATGTCAATGCAGTCAAGAGAAAATCCTTGCAAGGTTCCAGCACATGTAATTATCGTAATAACGGCGGCAAACCATCATCTCCATGCTGGGCATGTGGAGACTGGTACTATAAGAGGTTTTGCCCGTATAAAGAACATTGTTGTAGTAAGTGTCATCGAAAGGGCCTAACCCTAAACCAGCTGCAGGAAAAGAAACTATAGACGACATTTTGCAAAACCTTACTTCAAGAAATACAGGTCTGGGGCATTAACGAAAAGAATATTGGTATCGCATAACAAAGCTCGAAGGTGCCGACAGAGAAAGTACGTAACCTTGAATATTAATAAACACCGCATTCGACTTCAGCTTGATACTGCTTCTGATATTACTTTAATAAGCCCAGAAACTTGGAAGAAGATTGGGCGACCCTCGGTGCATCGAACAACACAAATAGCACACAGTGCATCAGGTGGAAAGTTAAACATTGTTGGAGAGATACCTTGTATTGTGTCTAAAGATGCGGTAACAACAAATGCAACAGTGTATCTTACAAAGAAGCCAGCACTCGACTTAATGGGGTTGGATCTTATAGAAACACTTGACCTAGCAGACCACTCTATTAACAGTATCTGCAAACGAATCACAACTTACAGCACCTCAGAGTGGAGTCAGAAAAATGCCATGCTACAAAAACACCAAGACGTGTTTCAAGAAGGATTAGGCGAGTGCACGAAGGCTAAAGCAGTGCTAACTCTAAAGCCTGCAGCTACTCCCATTTTTCGACCTAAAAGACCTGTGCCCTATGCTGCTCTTCCAATAGTCGAACAGGAATTACAGCGACTTCAGCAAATGGGTGTTATCGAGCCTGTGAACTTCTCGAACTGGGCTGCACCGATAGTGGTGGTCAAGAAGTCGAATGGAAGTATCCGTCTATGTGCAGACTACTCCACAGGATTAAATGAAGCTCTAGAGTCCCATCAGTATCCGTTGCTCTTACCAGAAGATCTTTTCGCTAAGCTGAACGGTGGCAGATATTTTGCGAAATTGGACTTATCAGACGCATATCTTCAAATCCCGGTATCTGATGAAAGCAAAGATCTTTTAACGATCAACACACACAAAGGTCTGTTCCGGTATAACCGACTACCTTTTGGGGTGAAGACAGCGCCTTCTATTTTTCAGCAAATTATGGATACCATGTTACAAGGTATTCCAGGGGCAGCAGCTTACTTAGACGACATCATAATTATGGCAGTAGATAAAATGGACCTGCAGAAGAAACTAGACCAGGTACTAGAACGCATAGCCGATTATGGTTTTCGACTCCGAGCGGAAAAATGTGACTTCTATATGCAGCAAGTACGGTACCTGGGGTTCATAATAGATAAAGACGGAAGACGACCAGATCCAGAGAACATTGAAGCAGTGAAAACAATGCCTAGACCCAGGGACATTACCACCCTACGATCATTCTTGGGGTTGGTCAGCCATTATGGTACCTTCCTCCCTGATCTCCATCGTCTACGTGCTCCACTAAACAACCTACTACAAAAGAATACGAGATGGAATTGGTCTGCAGACTGCCAAGCGTCTTTCGAGAAAATCAAGCAACTCCTGACTTCCAATCTCTTATTGACACACTATGATCCTTCTCTACCGATAGTCGTCGCTTCAGATGCTTCTAACTATGGTGTGGGTGCAGTTATCTCTCACATTTTTCCTGATGGGTCTGAAAAAGCTATCTCACACGCTGCCAGATCTTTGACAACGACCGAAAGGAACTATAGTCAGATTGAGAAGGAAGCCCTATCAATTATCTTTGCAGTGAAAAAGTTCCATAAGATGATATATGGCCGACATTTTACTCTAATAACAGACCATAAACCACTACTTGCAGTTTTTGGGTCAAAGAAAGGTATTCCAGTTCATACAGCTAACCGACTCCAACGATGGGCAACCACACTTCTTGGTTACGACTTCAAGATAAAGTATCAGTCTACTACCGCCTTCGGACAAGCTGACGCATTGTCAAGATTAATAGGCTCCCAATCGAAAACCCCAGAGGAGACTCTTGTAGCAAATATAAAAGCCGAGGAAGAAGTTCATCGTGTATTGGATGACGCAATCACTGGACTCCCAGTCACCTTTGAAACTATCAAGAAGATCACTGAAAGTGATAAGATACTGAGCACAGTCAAATGCTATCTCTCGTCCAAATGGCCAAACAATCGCCTTGACGGAGAACTTTTGCAATATTTTCGTCGACGGGACTCACTAATGGTTGTTGACTCGTGTATTATGTTCGGTGATAGAATTGTTATTCCGAAGTTATTACGTCACAAGGTTCTCAAGCAATTTCACAGTGGCCATCCTGGAATCAATAAAATGAAATCGTTGGCTCGTAGTTATGCTTATTGGCCGTCAATGGACAAAGATATCGAGAATAAATGTCGTAACTGTCCATCATGCATTCAAGCCGCTAAAAATCCTGTGAAATGCGAACCTCAGTATTGGCCTACGCCTGAAGGACCCTGGGAAAGAATTCATGCAGATTTTGCTGGTCCAATCCAAGGAAAAATGTTTCTAATTATCGTAGATGCATTTACTAAATGGCCGGAAGTATATACCATGCCAAATTGTACAACCTCAGAAACAATCTACAAGCTGTCTACCCTGTTTAGCTGTTTCGGAGTACCAGAGACCTTAGTAACAGACAACGGCTCGCAATTCGCCGCAGAATCGTTTAAGCATTTCTGTAAAGCAAACGGAATAACTCATCTTCGTTCTCCACCCTATCATCCACAATCTAACGGACAAGCAGAACGCTTCGTGGACACTTTTAAACGAGCATTACTGAAGGGGGGAGGCGAAGGGCCGACTGGGCAGGTGATCACGAAATTTTTAACATCCTACAGATCCACTCCGAATCCGAATGTTCCGGACGGCAAGTCTCCTGCGGAAGTCATGTTCGGAAGACGTGTTCGAACCGTCTTCAATGCCATGTTGCCATCTCAATTAGTTGATGAGCGCAGTCACAATCCAAGTATTCGGAACTTCAATGTCGGCGACAAAGTTTACATTAAATCCTACATCGGGAAGAACCGATGGGAGCCGGGAGAAGTCGTACAAAAATTGGGAAGAGTTCTGTACAGAGTTCGAGGAACTTTTGGGATGTGTATACGACACACAAATCAAATCCTTAAAGACAAAAGAATGATGCAGAATCGAAGTAACCCGCCGAATTTTCCGTTAGATTTAATCTTAGACGCACCAATGCCACAAACACCAAAGAACACTGGAAGGAAGCCGTGGACAGGGAAGACGACGAGAATAATGGGACGACGTCGCAACCCAGTTATCAACCTACAAGTTGACCCTAGGAAGAAGTCTTATTCGGGGGAGGTGTTAAGTCGGCTTCCAGCGAACTCCAACAGAGCATCCAGAGGCTCAAAAAGAGTCCCAACCAATCAGAGTACGACAGAACATTCTGGAGCTCCAACGTGGCACGCCACCATTGGTCAGTAGCAATATATGTCGTTAATTGGATTGGCTGAATTAGGATGTTGATTTAACTTAAGCAAACATCTATAAATACCTACGTTTTTCTGTACAAAAATGATCCTTGCAGTAAAGGTTTTCTCTGTTACTCGTGTCTTCTCTCTGGTCTTCAAGTTGCTGAGTAGTGCTAGCCCTGGGGTTATCCGAATAGCTTAGGATCTGAATAAAGCGTTCAACCTACAAGACATATCAAAAGTGAAACCAGGAGTGGAAATAATACACTGATAAAAAAAATGTATGCACATAAAAATCAGATATTGTCTGACTTTTGAGAGAAATTACCATTTGTTCATTATTTCGTCCAGTTTTTCGCTCTTGAGCTCGACTGATAAGTCCCGTAAGCTTTTGATGCTCCATTTCTAATTCAACTAACCGATTGTGTACTACACACTGTTCTTTACTAATTTCTTTAAGACGCAATTTGTCGATAACGGTAGCCATACAATCCGGTAGCCTTTCTAAGTCAGAAAGAGCCTTTCCAGCTTTCGTAAACAAGTCAGGATACCAAGCATGAAAACTTTCTGGTAGTAGAGTTTCTAAGCGTCTAAAAAAGAAAATGTGTAATTTATTAGTCTTAAAAAGCTCTGTAGTGAGTAGTGGACTGAGGTCATAAGAAACTTTATTTAACAAAATTTAGGCTACTCCAAAGAACTCCTTATTTGTAGAAAAATAATTATCTCATTTCTGTTTTCCTTGGCCGAAATGTCAGTGAAAGTCAGGCTCGCTATTTTTACGTGCAATCATACACACATCATTCGCATGTTGTAAGGGATTAAGTTTTCAACTGTTGGTTAGGTATCAGCAACTTTAGCAAAAGTTTCACACAGAAATTTCCAGCCTTGAATGTCCTACTAGAATCGTGTGTGCAAACGATTTATCTGAACTCAACTCATCAGTAATCACTCAGGCAGTGAACCAAAGACCGGAAAGCATATAGGACTATACAAGTTTGACATTTTTATCAAAACAGCAACTCGATAATCGTCCGTAACTGACACCGTTACTAGACCGATTCGCGTATTTGTTGGACAGGTAATACATAACTGGGTATTACTAATAAAAAAAATGAGTTAGATGCAACAACAGATGTTTATTTTACGACTTTCCGCCCATGAACAGATCGTTAAAATCCGAAAAATGAGTTCCATATTCGACTTAGGTAATGTATGTGTGTTCAGCTTTTATGCCATAAATAACGCCTAGTACAATGAAATTTATTTTATTCATTTAAACACATAAATAGTGGTACAAAGGGGCACCAGATACATATTCGCCACACAAATCTCATTTGATTTGTGTGCGGGCTGTGATACTGCCCGGGTTCCCAAACCGAAGCTGGTGGTTTTCTTAGGGAGCCGCATCCAGAGCCTTTGACCGAAAGATCTGATCCACAAGGCAGTGGAGCATCGTGAGGAGATGCAGTTCCATGGTAGTCGGTGACCAACCACTGATTCATACGCCATTTGTTCACTCAAGATACTGGAGCCCATGTGCACCATTGGTTGGGAGTCAGGGTTTTCCGACTCTAAGTGGGCTCGCCGTGTCCACCGGCCCGGTTAAAGTGCCGGACATTCGCTTTTCGTCCTCTCAATTTCGTAAACAACACATGTGGCACGAGAAGGCAGTGAGTAGGACTTCCCTGACAGAGGCTGTATACGCGTGTCCATGTGAGAGCATTTGGAGAGGGAGAGCGTACTCTCCCCACTTTCGGCCGTACTAGGGCATTTGAGGGCAGTACAACGAAATGCATATAGCCATTGCGTTTCTACTAATGGTCGTAGTAATATAGGTTGCAATCTACAACAGTTGAGGTTAGACTAGTAAAAACAGTGAGACGCTCGAAATCGTGAAAGGAGGCTCACATGATCTTAGTCAATAACCAAACAGTTAAAGGTTGAGTGCCTTAAGTGTTATGAAATAGTATTGTACCGGAATCTATAAAAGAAGCGATAAATTATGCCTTTATAGACTGCTTGGTAATAATTTGAAGAGGGCACACAGTAAACATTTTTATAAGGGATTTTTGAGTCTTATTGCTTTTATACATTTCTAAGCCATTAGAGCTTAAAATTTAGATTCATAAACAAAATATTTTGTAAATAAAGCAAAGTACAGATAATCTACAAACTTGATGGCAAGTTTAAGTCCACATTCATTCGAACAATATTTTGTATCTGGTCTTGCTGCAGCTCGAGTGCATCCAGGACCGAAACATTGTCGAGGTTTTTTTAGTTCGTTCGGTATTAGTGAATCAAATACTTTTCGTGGGTCGCTATTATTTGTCTTTGATTTTTCAACTCGACGTGTAGCAATCTTACGACCAGATGATGTATGAACAGTTCTAGCACTTCCACCTTGATAGCGATTAACAGTTTTAGGTCGACCAACGGATTTGGAAGATTTATTGGAAGAAACAATGCGACTACTCCCTGGATTGTAAGCAACTGTCCTTGACAAACTTCTGCCAATTCTACGTTGAGAACGATCTCCATGTGAAATTTTGCGATGTGAACTGCAACTATTTCCAATTTTACGTGAACCAGTGATTTGTGTTCGAGAAGCGCGACTAGAACGCTAAAAATTGATAATTTAGGGTGAACATAAAGTTCGCAATTGAAAACCTAGGGGAAATTGTTTTTATCAGGATGATAAAAGAGAACAACTTTTTCAGTTACAGGAAAGTACAATTAGTTACAGTTGATAATACGAAACGATTATACGAGTGGTTAGTTCTACTGCATTAGCAGACCAATGATCCAAATTATCATCCGCTACGGTCTGAGCAGCCGGACAGTATCACAGTCCACACAAATCAAGTGAATTGTGTGGCTCATATGTATTCGGTGCCCGTTTGTGCCAATATTTATGTTCAAATAAATAAATAAGAAGGTCCAAAATATTAAAAGTAATGTTGCGAAGAAGCACATAAAACTGTAGAAGGATGGAAATTACACGTTCTAGGCAATAACCGTCTATGTTTACTAAAGCCAATGACAAATATCTCGAACTAAATTCACATGGTGTTGTTTGCTTGTATCTTCCCATCGTTGTTTAGGAGTGCGATTGATCAGTCTCTTGTTAGTATATGGCATTTTATGCGGATTGCCTCGATATTGCCTAAATGTTTGAAACGCGCGTCCTGGATTCCCCTACTAGCCACTTTCCATTTTTGCTTAAATGCTTGTGAATTACGGCAATATCGAGGCAATCGGCACAGAATGCACATATACCAACAAGAGACTGATCAATTGCAGTCCTAAACAACGATGGGAAGATATAAGCAAACAACACTCTGTGAATTTAAACTTGACTACATTGCACAAGCAGGTGGCTATCATGACTCAGTAGCTGAGTGGATAATACGATGGCGTTTGAAGTGAATGGCACTGGGTTCGAGTCCCGGAGTGAACATCAACTTTGAGATGCAGGTATATTCAGCTGACGAATCCCAAATAGGATGAAACGCGAGTCCTGGATTCCACTGATAGCCACCACCCATTCTTGCTTAAATATCTCGAACGTTTCAATGAATAATGTTCTATACTTTTAAACAGTACATTACATCGACATTATCCAGTTAACATCATTCAATCTTAAAAAACTTCGGTTCATATTAATATCCACAAAATCAGGACAACTTTGAAAAACCTAATATTTTCTTATCTAATAAAAAAAATTGGTCACTTGAATTATTGTAAAGAAATAAATTTTTAAAAGATTATTTAGGCTACTTCCATAACTGAAAGAGATCTTCTGGTTGTACATCTCAGTTTCCCCCATCATTACTCATATATATATATATATGCATCTTATCCGTTTTCTCTTCCCATTCTCATTGTTTTGTGTGGCGCATATATATCTGGTGCCCCCTTGTACCAATATTTGTGTTTAAATATAATATAATAAATACTGATGAGAGTTACATGACATAATTGATTAGATGTTCAAGTCCTTTGTTTTTTGCAGGCATACAATGCTGAGACCACACAATTGACAGAGTATAATTGACTAATCCACCATCAAAAATCAGATGGAGATTTACAGATGATAGAATTAATGATGGAGTAGGATGGAATCAATACTTATTAATTATGATAACTCAATTACAGTTTACAAATCTCTTAACTGTAGCTAACTGCATATAAACTTTAGCGTTAATAAATCTTTAAGCTTAAATAGAAAAACACCACAGTAATTTAAAATAACCAGCTTCGACACTAAGTATCAGAAAATTTTCCGACGACAAAACATGGTTATCTTTGATTTTAATAGGAGATAAAAAAAAAAACTATGTTGTGTACATCAAGAAAAAAAAGAAACTTGACAGTCGAATTTTGATTTAATGGTGCCTCCATTGGGAGTAACAGGCGTAAGTAAGTAATGAATACAGTTGAACATATCACTCACAAGGTTTTTTGCAAAATGAGGATGACGTACATTTTCTAGTTAAAATCTACCCAATACGTTTTTGTGTCAGACATCGTTATATTGATTATCGCTAACTTTTCTTCAATCCAAAACAAATGTGAACGTTCAACTATTGATAGGTTGGGTTTAATTCTAATGACAGACTGTTACAGTGAAACATGTTACAAAATATTATTCATTTATTTGAACAAATAAATATTGGTACAAAGGGGAACCAAATACATATGCGCCACACAAGTCACTTGATTTGTGTGTGGGCTGTGATACTGCCCGGGTGCCCAAACCGAAGCAGGTGGTTTTCTTATGAGGCCACACCCCGAGCCTTTGGAGCAACGTCAAGAGATGCAGTCCCATGGTAGCCGGTAACCAACAACTGGTTTATACGCTATTCGTCCCATCAGGATGCTGGAGCCCATGTGCACCATTAGTTTGGAATCAGGGTCCCCCAACTCCCCTCGCTAAATCCTCCGTGTCCACTGACTCGGTTAGAGCGCCGAACATTCTCTTTCTGTCTTCTCAGTCTCGTAAACAACACTCCCGCCACAACGAGGCAGTGAGTAGGACTTTCCTGACAGTGATTGCATGCACGTAGCCATGTGAGAGATTTTCGATAGGGAGAGTGGACTCTGCCCACCCTTAGTTGTACCAGGGCATTTGGGCGCTATACTTACTGAACCATACTAGAAGGTATGTGCTAAAACGTGAACAAATAAAACTCGATAAGCAACCTACGTGAATAACTTTACAAAATATAGACACCAGATTAACTAACTAAAGCGGTTTTTCACTGAAATGATATTCTCATCTCGTTGTTCCTCTTTAGGTCAATTTTCCTTCATGATGTCGTGTGAAATGTAACGAATGGATTATATGTGTCCCAAACAAGTATAGTTGAACACCTGAGAAAGGACTAGCATATCATACTGTACAACTACATCTTATTACTGCTACTAAACAAGGAATTTTCTTTCGACCTGTTCTGTAAATTTAAGATCAAATCTATGATGTAAAAATAACGGGGTTTCAAGTATAAACAACCAAAATTAACTTACTTTTTTCTCATAATCGGAAGCAACCCAGTCTTCATCCTCTTCATCATCATCCTCATCAAAATCATTGTCATCATCACTCACAAGACCTTCAACGTTACTATCATCCAAATCATCACAAATTTCATGTCCATTTGATGAGACGCGATTCGTTGCTGACCAGTTACCAGAGAAAACGGATTCCTTGTAACTTTTTGATAAGTCACTTTGATGACTGCTGCCTTTTAAAAATTTATCACGAGGAATGTTTTGACTGAAAGATTTAGTATCTGCAGCACTGTCATCCCACTCACAAGAAAATTCTCTTCTGTTAGGCAAATTCTTCTCGTGATTGTATTTTTGGCTCATTTTGTAGTGAACGTGCAAAATTTGTCGCACTTTAGAAGCCAAAAAGAGGAAGATAATATTACTCAATATGACTACTTCTGCTAGTTTTCAGCTGAAAGTTAGTTTTAAATAGGAAAGTCAAGTTGGTGAGGTGGTAACTCTGATCGTTTGCCAAAAATATTCTGGCGATTGCCTGTTTCTGTCTAGTAGCAACTTCAGTCAAAATCGAAGACAATCATGACTGAGCGACCTCTGGTAAAACGTCAGTTATATATACGGTAAAGTTGTCTTACTTAGACTATTATTACGTATAAGCTCTAGTACACTCGCATGTTCTCAAATAAAAAACACCATACACCTTGAGGTGATATCAGTGGTATACTATAGAAGTGGCTGCATGAATATCGAAGTATGAAAATGATAGTGATCATGCAGTGATTTGAAGGAAACCCCTATTCTGTCACTGCCAACAATCCATGTTGTGAAATCGATGGATGTAAGCAACGTCATCATAGAATTCTTCACAACACAGAACCTGATGCTAAACAAGCATGCTGTAATTCTACTTATTCTACTGGAACGTATTTGGGATTTGTACCAGTCAGGTTACATGGTCCCACAGGACATGTGGATACTTATGCATTGTTGGATGATGGCTCAGACTCGACACTACTGCTTAGTGATGTGGCAAAGCAGGTAGAAATTTCAGGTACAGTGACAAGACTAAACATATCTTCTGTAATTGGAGCGTCATCTCGGGACGCTGAACTTACCAATTTCAAAATTGGATCTTTAGATAAGACTAACCGAATAAAAATCGAAGGTGCATATACTATAGATAACCTACCTATTAAAAGGGCAGAAATCCCACCAACGGGCTTCCAAGAAAGATGGAAACACTTGAAAGGTGTACAGCTACCCACCATAGTCTGTCACAAGGTCGGTTTGTTACTTGGTGTCGACGTTTCAGAGGCCCACTGGGTCGTATCGGGAAACCTAAACAACCCTATGCCTCACTAACTATGTTAGGATGGGCTTTATTTGGACCGACGGGTTAACTTAATAAAACTTCAGCCTTCATAAACTGTTTAGAAGTAAAAAATTCCTTCGAGGAGGATATTCTCAAATTATTTGAACATGAATTTTCTGAAAATAAGTACTCTGATAAGGTTGCCATGTCCCTATGTGATAAGACCATTATGGAAATTACTGACAAACAAACAGTATTGCTCGATGGACATTATCAAGTGCCGATACCCTGTAAAGTGGATTGGCACTCACTTCCAAGGATTAAGCGCGAAATAGAAAAACGATTAATTTACCTACGTAAAAGGTTACTAAAAGACGAACAGCTTTGGAAACAGTATACTATTATATTAGCTACCCACGAAAGTAAAGGATATTTGTCTCGAGTAGCACAAGCTATCGAAGAGGAAAGGTATTTTATTCCACATCATCCCGTGTTTAACCCTAACAAACCAGGTAAAGTTCGGATAGTCTTTGATTGTGCTGTTAAGTTGCAAAGCAGGTCTCTAAATGATTGTATACATTATGGACCAGATCTTACAAACGACCTAGTGGGAGTTTTGCTTAGATTCAGAAAGCATAAAATTGGACTGTCAGCAGACATCGAAAAAATGTTCCTCCAGGTACATCTACCTGAAAAAGATACAAAGGCCTTCAGCTTTTTATGGTATCCCGATGGTAATCTTGACTCTTCTCCTGAGGTCTATGAGTCGCATGTATACCCTTTCGGGGCTACGTCCTCACCGTTTTGCGCTACTCATGCTTTAAGACGTACAGCTGCAGACCACCGAGATTTGTTCCATGAAAATACACAGTCCACCTCACGAGAAAATTTTTATGTAGACGATTGTCTGGTCTCAGTAGAAACAATATCTGAAGCTGATGAGTTAGCAATTAACCTAATAAGACTCGTAGCGCTTGGAGGTTTCCGTTTACATAAATGGGTTATTAACGTAAATGAAGCACTGAATGACGTCCCTATAGGCGATAGGTCAAACAATCTGGTTCGTATACCAGGTTCAACAGAACGTATACAGAGAACTTTAGGACTTTGTTGGCACACGCAATCCGATTGTTTTGCATTTGACGTGAATCTCCCTGAACGCCCGATCACTAAGAGAGGCATTCTATCATGTGCATCATTGTTATATGATCCGTTATATCCTCCTTATTAATCTTTCCCACATCCCTCCACGATTACTTGCGTAAGGAATGTTGTAGTACCACTCTATATTCCGACGAATCATTTCCTTAGCTACTCTATTATCTTTAAAGTGTTGTAATAGAAGTTGTATCTCTTTCTCTAATCCAACGAATGTGGTTCCTCTATCACTATATATCTTCTTCGGCGCCCCCTGCGATTTGAGAAGCGAGTTAACGCCATTAGAAAGGAATCGATTGATAATGCGCAAGCAACTACTATGTGAACTGTCCGGGTGTTGAAACACGTAAATAGGCAACCGTAACACTTTCGAGGTTTGCGTCCCCCTTTAATCATGATTGGGCCGAAATAGTCTACTCCTGTCGTTGCGAACGGGAAGTCGGGTGTTATCCGCGTAGGTGGTAAGTCTCCCATCAGTTGTGACATCGGCCTGATTGATCTAATACGGCAGCCTATACATTTATGTATGATCCTCTTAACTGCAGTAATGCCCTTTAAGATCCAAAACTTTCGCGCAAGGCGGCTAGTGTGTAGTACACCCCCATGTGTCCCTCAGCTTGATGGTAGTGACGAATGATAAGCTCCGTTATAGGGTGTTTGCTGGGTAGAAAAATCAGATGTTTCTGCTCTAACGGTAGATCACCACGGTTCAAACGTCCTCCTACGCGAATCAGGTTGTCAATCACGATTGGACGTAGCTTATTAATAACATGATTTTTTGACAGAATGTTATCAGAATGCTTGTGTCTTTTAATCTATTGTCTAATTTCCACAAATTCTTGCTCTTGTACGTATTTTAATAAGTCTCTTTCGACATTATCCAATTCGTTAAGTGTAAGGGGTCCCCTTACGATCGTTTTATTGTAGAGGTAACGTTTGAATCTGATGAGCCAAGTTGTGCCTTGTTTGAGTTTAATCCATGACGAAAAATAGGATATAAATGTATCAAGGGGAAAAACTGTAGTCATTGTGTCCAAGGTTGTGGCGTTCTTTAACTCTAGCTCGACTGGGAGTTTTAAGACTTCTTCTCGTCTATACTCAGGCCATTTATCCTTCTCAATCGTTAGGAACTCGGGACCTGAAAGCCAAGCTTCAATACAGTTAGGGTCATACTTACATATTCCTCTGGAAGCTAGATCAGCAGGATTGATGGATGATAGTACATACTTCCATTGAGATGGGCTAGTTTGCTCGTGAATAAAGTTAATTCTATTAGCTACATATGTCTTGAAACGTGACGTCGTATTAAGTATGTAATTTAATACTATCATAGAATCAGTCCAGAAGTAGATTTCAGTCATGTCCTTTAGCTTTATTTCCTCTACTATTTGCCTCATCAACTTCACTGCCAGTACTGCGGCCTGTAGTTCAAGGTGAGGAACACTGACAAATTTTAGGGGTGCTATTCTAGACTTGCCTAGGATGAAGCTACATCTGGTTATACTTGCATCATATTGTAATCTCATATAGGCTACGGCTCCATAACCGCTTTCTGAAGCATCCGAGAACAGATGTAAATAAATCTGCCCTTTATCGTACGACTCAATATTGAGACATCGTGGTATCCTTAAGTCTCTGACACCTGCAACTGCTTCTAACCAACTTTCCCAACTCAATTGTGACTCCTCATCTATCATCTCATCCCACCCATAGTTTTTACGACATAACTGTTGCAGAATTCGTTTAGGGGTAAGTGATAAAGGCGCTAAAAATCCAAGCGTATCATATAACGATGATGCACATGATAGAATGCCTCTCTTAGTGATCGGGCGTTCAGGGAGATTCACGTCAAATGCAAAACAATCGGATTGCGTGTGCCAACAAAGTCCTAAAGTTCTCTGTATACGTTCTGTTGAACCTGGTATACGAACCAGATTGTTTGACCTATCGCCTATAGGGACGTCATTCAGTGCTTCATTTACGTTAATAACCCATTTATGTAAACGGAAACCTCCAAGCGCTACGAGTCTTATTAGGTTAATTGCTAACTCATCAGCTTCAGATATTGTTTCTACTGAGACCAGACAATCGTCTACATAAAAATTTTCTCGTGAGGTGGACTGTGTATTTTCATGGAACAAATCTCGGTGGTCTGCAGCTGTACGTCTTAAAGCATGAGTAGCGCAAAACGGTGAGGACGTAGCCCCGAAAGGGTATACATGCGACTCATAGACCTCAGGAGAAGAGTCAAGATTACCATCGGGATACCATAAAAAGCTGAAGGCCTTTGTATCTTTTTCAGGTAGATGTACCTGGAGGAACATTTTTTCGATGTCTGCTGACAGTCCAATTTTATGCTTTCTGAATCTAAGCAAAACTCCCACTAGGTCGTTTGTAAGATCTGGTCCATAATGTATACAATCATTTAGAGACCTGCTTTGCAACTTAACAGCACAATCAAAGACTATCCGAACTTTACCTGGTTTGTTAGGGTTAAACACGGGATGATGTGGAATAAAATACCTTTCCTCTTCGATAGCTTGTGCTACTCGAGACAAATATCCTTTACTTTCGTGGGTAGCTAATATAATAGTATACTGTTTCCAAAGCTGTTCGTCTTTTAGTAACCTTTTACGTAGGTAAATTAATCGTTTTTCTATTTCGCGCTTAATCCTTGGAAGTGAGTGCCAATCCACTTTACAGGGTATCGGCACTTGATAATGTCCATCGAGCAATACTGTTTGTTTGTCAGTAATTTCCATAATGGTCTTATCACATAGGGACATGGCAACCTTATCAGAGTACTTATTTTCAGAAAATTCATGTTCAAATAATTTGAGAATATCCTCCTCGAAGGAATTTTTTACTTCTAAACAGTTTATGAAGGCTGAAGTTTTATTAAGTTAACCCGTCGGTCCAAATAAAGCCCATCCTAACATAGTTAGTGAGGCATAGGGTTGTTTAGGTTTCCCGATACGACCCAGTGGGCCTCTGAAACGTCGACACCAAGTAACAAACCGACCTTGTGACAGACTATGGTGGGTAGCTGTACACCTTTCAAGTGTTTCCATCTTTCTTGGAAGCCCGTTGGTGGGATTTCTGCCCTTTTAATAGGTAGGTTATCTATAGTATATGCACCTTCGATTTTTATTCGGTTAGTCTTATCTAAAGATCCAATTTTGAAATTGGTAAGTTCAGCGTCCCGAGATGACGCTCCAATTACAGAAGATATGTTTAGTCTTGTCACTGTACCTGAAATTTCTACCTGCTTTGCCACATCACTAAGCAGTAGTGTCGAGTCTGAGCCATCATCCAACAATGCATAAGTATCCACATGTCCTGTGGGACCATGTAACCTGACTGGTACAAATCCCAAATACGTTCCAGTAGAATAAGTAGAATTACAGCATGCTTGTTTAGCATCAGGTTCTGTGTTGTGAAGAATTCTATGATGACGTTGCTTACATCCATCGATTTCACAACATGGGTTGTCGGCAGTCTTTTGCTCGATGATTGGGTTTTAAACAATTAAAGCAAAGCTTTAACTTCTTCAGTAACTCTAACCTTTCGTTGTAATTTACTGCTAGCAGTTGTGCGCAAGATACGACTTCGTGGGTATCAGAGCAAATTACACAATGAACTTTTCCTTTACTCGACAATGTATGGACCTTAGCTCGAATAGAAGCAGACCGGTTGTTCGATGTCGTTTGAACTTTGTAGCTCCCACTTGCTAACTGTTCGTAAGTGTTCGTGGCGATCGACACTTTCTTTTCTAAGAATTGCAACAAATCATCAAAATTGGGTTGTAGCCCCTTTTCTTAAAATACCGTCTGCAGCTTCCGCCCATTTAATCTGTATACCTCGTGGTAGTCGTTTCACTATTCGTCATGTTACACAGGCCCCCAAATGCCCTGGTACGGCCGAGAGTGGGGAGAGTCTGCTCTCCCTCTCGAAATGCTCTCATATGGCCACGCGAATATATAGCCTCTGTCAGGGAAGTCCTACTCACTGCCTTCTCGTGCCACAGGTGTTGTTCACAAAAGTGAGAGGACGAAAAGCGAATGTCCGACGCTTTAACCGGGTTGGTGGATGTGGAGGAACCACCTAGGGGAGATGGAAAACCCCCATTCCAAACCAATGGTGCACATGGGCTCCAGGATCCTGAAGGAACGAATGGCGTATGAACCAACTGTTGGTCACCGGCTACCATGGGACTGCATCTCCTTACGATGCTCCACTGCCTTCTGGACTAGACCTTTAGGTCAAAGGCTCCGGGTGTGGCCCCCTAAGAAAACAACCTGATTCAGTCTGGGCACCTGGGCAGTATCACAGCCCTCACACAAATCGAATGAGATTTGTGTGGCGCATATATATCTGGTGCTTCCTTGTACCAATATTTATGTTTTTTTTAATAAATAAATAATGTTACACAAACAGATAAGAATATGAGATATTTCACTAGAAAAAACTAAAAACTTTATGATTAACACACCGATGTATAAAACTGATCCAGAAGATAAAGCTACACGAAATAAACGAAGTTTGAAACTGGGCTAACTTTTCGCCTCTAATAAATACTGAGTTCTGATAACTGGCCGGATGACCGCAGTGAGGCTACACATTGAAAAATAGCGTTCAGTGGTGCTGGTTGTCACGGCATGTCGGATCGTTTTACGTCACATTTAGAACTAAGTTCCACCTTGTTTACTACCAATTTTTTTAAAAATAGTCTTCCTTGTCCTCTGTAGCTGGTGTGAACACACAAAGCGACAACATTTTGTATCAAATGTTTTAGCTCCGAATACACATGCCCCGTATTAAATTAGACAAGCTTTACTATCGAATACGGACTTTTCGTGGCACTGAAGAATTACATATGACGAATAAATACTGATTGGTAATCCTGTCTAGTAGATAAGGGACCAATATACCCATAGCTGCATCGGCGGTATACCATTGTAGCAGTATGCTGCGATAATTTTTACCTAATACAGAGAGAATGTAGAGATTATTTCCTATACTACCGAAATGTGATGACCTGTTAATTGCGTATTTCTTGATATAGCACTTTTGTTCTGTGATTTAAAAAACCGGGACCATCAAAATTTTCAACTTTAGGTTGAGAAATATGTACTACTTTCAAATGCTTGTCAGAACACATATAGAACGCCAGCGAAAGAAAATTTGTACGTAACTTTTTTGGGAAGCAGTTTGAGAATAGCAACGACAATCTGCAAACAGTTCAATGACTCAGAACGGCATATCACATGGCACGCAAAAGCGAAATAGTTTTGAGAGATATCGTAAATAAATTTTCACTTTTCGCTACTACCCGAGGCTGACAAGACAAAACAATTGTTTCACTTGAAATATTTGAATATTTCAAGCAAGCATTTATATGCTTGGGAGTATACGCTTTCATACTCCTTACAGACTGTACAAGAACAAATATCACTCGAGCATGAGTTCAGCTTCTGATTTGGTCGGATGAGCGGTCCTAATCTCCCACTTTTTCAACATGTCAAAAAAAAAGAATGAGATGGACGCACCTGACAATCTTAGTAACACAATTCTAATCGTCGACCTTGACTTCAAACCTTGAACCCTTCTGATGTGGTCTAGTTAAGTGAACTCAAAGACTTGTCTTTGAGTAGTAGAAGAGCAGCGTTGTTTATGTGGGGGTATGATGAGTAACAAAAAAAGTGACGTGCTTCAGTATCTAGAAAGCTAAAGTCTTCTGAAGGATACAGAAGGTATCATACTAATAGCTACCGGCAGAAGGCTTCATAACTTTCAGACTTATATAAGGAAATGTCTTTCGGAACGAATTTTTTCGCGTTTTATCCGGAGTGGATGTCGTTTTCAGTGTAATTTATTGATGAAGACTACCAGTTGTCAGTTATGGTGGCGAAAATTATGTGTAGCGGTAAATAAACCTATGGAATAAGTACTCTGCAAAGTCATCGACATCACTGTCGACCTCTTCATCCTACCCGTACTCAAAACATATGAACATATGGAACTCGAAACAACTGTCAACCAATACCTAAGTCAGAAACTTCAATACGAACGTCAAGATAGTTGTACTGTACGAAGCTGAAATTTGGAGGACTACCACTGTAGTGAACGAGAACACAAGTGGTGACAACCAAATGTGTTTGAATACAAAACTACAGAACATCTCACTAAGATCTGAGAACCATACAGTAAGTCCTTCATTTGCAAAATGTCAATCAATTGTCTCAAACTTGACTGTTTCTTCATTTCCACAGCAATCATTCATTGTTCCCGTTCTCTTTTCTTCGATCCTCCCAACCTCATGCTGCCAGGTAATTTACTTTCGATTGATGATACATACTACTTTTATCTGCCGACATCAGTAGTACACACCATCATCAAAAATGTACAAGTATTTACAGAACATTGTCTACACAAGATACTCAATGTACATTGACCGGATACCATCAGCAACAACCTACTTTGGAAGAGAACAAACCAGCTTCTAGTTAAAGAGAAAATTAGGAAATGACGTTGGAGTTGTATGGGTCATATCATCAAACTGCATCACGAAGCAAGCGCTAACTTGGAATCCTGAAGGGAAACGGAGAAGAGAAAGCCTGAAGAATACATTGCATCGAGAATTGGAAGCAGGCATGAAAAGGATGAGTAGCAACTGGAAAGGATTGTTCAGGACAGAGTTGGATGGAGAATGCTGGTGTTCGGCCTATATTTTTTCACGATTGGTGGCAGGCCTAATTGTGTATTTAACTAACTATTAGTGAATAAATGAAGCGTTTTTTAAATATACAGAAGAGCGATGTGATTTAGGTCAAAAAATATTTTTGATTTTGTTGTTTAATCTGCTGCGTTAAGACTAAATACCTGAACTGTTTTCACTACACTTATATCACATGATCGTAATAATAAGGTAATAATAAGGTATTAATAATAAGGTGAAATTTGACTGAGAAGGCGGTTTGGGATACTAAAGCATTATGCTGCATCTCCCCAGCCGTTGGAGAACTATTTTCAATTTTCGATGAGGATACGACTAGTATTCTAACTTTACAATTAGCTACCAGTAGCACCTTCTATAACTCCGCCTGTAGCTCCTCCAGGGGCTACTGCCGGTCCCAAGCCCGGGTAAAGGAGGAGGGTTGGGCATGGGGTTAGCGACCCCATCCCGTAGAAAATCAACTCGCTAAAAAAACGCTAACCAGAAAAAATCATTCAAACCATTCAAACTCTGCCCTGGGAGTAGAAGGAATAGTTATGACGTCTCATGATGAAAGCCGAGTTCATTCGGAAGTCATGAGGCCGATGCACCTTCTTACAACCAGAGCGACAATTTTTATAGGTACATGGAATGTCCGGACAATGTGGGAGACCGGCAGAGTCTTCCAAATTTCTGCGGAAATGAGGAAATACAACCTGGAAGTGCTTGGAATCAGTGAAACACATTGGACGCAGGTTGGACAACAACGACTGTCTTCAGGGGAACTTCTGTTATACTCCGGTCATGAAGAAGAAAATGCCCCACATACACAAGGAGTGGCACTGATGCTGTCTAGAAAAGCACAAAATGCACTTATAGGATGGGAATCTCATGGACCGAGGATCATCAAAGCCTCCTTCAAAACAAAGAGAGAGGGCATTACAATGGACATTATCCAATGCTATGCGCCGACCAACGACTACGATGAAGACGCTAAAAACCAATACTACGATAGGCTGCAGTCAATCTTCGAGAAGTGCCCAACCAAGGACCTGACCATTCTAATGGGAGATTTCAATGCCAAGGTTGGAAAGGACAACACTGGATACGAAGACGTCATGGGACAACATGGACTGGGAGGAAGGAACGAAAACGGTGAGAGATTTGCAAACCTATGTGCCTTCAATAAACTGGTCATAGGTGGCACCATATTCCCACACAAAAACATACACAAAGCCACTTGGATTTCACCGGATCACACTACACAAAATCAAATCGACCATGTCTGCATCAACAAAAAGTTCAGGAGGACGATGGAGGATGTGAGAACCAGAAGAGGAGCTGATATAGCATCCGATCACCATTTGCTGGTCGCCAAGATGAAACTAAAACTCAAGAAGCACTGGACAATGGCGCGGACAACATCACAAAAGTTTAACACGGCCTTTCTTCGAGATGCTGACAAACTCAACGAATTTAACATAGCCCTCAGCAACAGGTTCGAGGCCTTTCATGACCTACTCAATGGAGAGGGAACCACCATAGAGAGCAGCTGGAAAGGTATCAAGGAGGCAATCGTTTCAACATGTCAGGAGGTTCTGGGCCAAAAGAAGCACCATCACAAGGAATGGATCACTGTTGGTACACTGGATAAAATTGAAGCAAGGAGGAACAAGAAGGTAGCAATCAATATCAGCCGAACAAGAGCAGAAAAAGCCAAGGCACAAGCCGAATACACAGAGGCAAACAAGCAAGTGAAGAGGAGCATCAGGACCGACAAACGTAAATATGTGGAAGATTTAGCGATGACAGCGGAAAAGGCTGCAAGAGGGGGAAACATGAGACAACTGTATGATACAACAAAGAAACTTGCTGGAAATTACCGTCAACCAGAAAGACCAGTGAAAAACAAGGAAGGCAAAGTAATCAACGATATTGAAGAACAACGAAACAGGTGGGTAGAACACTTCAAAGAACTCTTGAATCGACCAGCTCCACTGAACCCACCCAACATCGAAGCAGCACCCACAGACCTCCCAATCGATATTGGCCCACCAACAATTGAAGAGATCAGCATGGCCATTAGACAAATCAAGAGTGGCAAAGCAGCGGGACCAGACAACATCCCGGCAGAGGCACTGAAAGCAAATGTAACAGCAACTGCCAAGATACTCCACATCCTCTTCAGTAAGATTTGGGACGAAGAACATGTACCAACAGACTGGAAAGAAGGACTTCTGATCAAGATACCAAAGAAAGGCGATCTGAGCAAGTGCGACAACTACAGGGGCATCACTCTCCTCTCAATACCAGGAAAAGTCTTCAACAGAGTATTGTTAAACAGGATGAAGGATTCCGTGGACGTTCAACTTCGAGATCAACAAGCTGGATTTCGTAAGGATAGATCGTGCACAGATCAAATCGCAACTCTACGTATCATTGTGGAACAATCAATCGAATGGAATTCATCACTGTACATCAACTTCATCGACTACGAGAAGGCATTTGATAGCGTGGACAGGATGACACTATGGAAGCTTCTTCGACACTACGGCGTGCCTGAGAAGATAGTCAACATCATACGGAACTCCTATGATGGACTAAACTGCCAAATCGTCCACGGAGGACAACTCACCGACTCGTTCGAGGTAAAGACCGGTGTTAGGCAAGGTTGCCCACTCTCACCCTTTCTCTTTCTCCTGGTGATCGACTGGATTATGAAGACGTCAACATCTGGAGGAATGCACGGGATACAGTGGACAGGCAGGATGCAGCTTGACGATTTAGACTTCGCGGATGATCTGGCTCTTCTATCACAAACGCAACAACAAATGCAGGAGAAAACGACCAGTGTAGCAGCAGCCTCAGCAGCAGTAGGTCTCAATATAAACAAAGGGTAAAGCAAGACTCTCCGATACAATACAATATGCACCAATCAAATTACACTTGACGGAGAAGCTTTGGAGGATGTGGAAATCTTTACATATCTGGGCAGCATCATTGATGAACACGGTGGATCAGATGCAGATGTGAGGGCGCGGATCGGCAAAGCAAGAGCAGCATACCTACAGCTGAAAAACATCTGGAGCTCAAAACAATTGTCAACCAACACCAAGGTTAGAATTTTCAATACAAATGTCAAGACAGTTCTTCTGTATGGGGCAGAGACGTGGAGAACTACGAAAGCCATTATCCAGAAGATACAAGTGTTTATTAACAGCTGTCTACGCAAGATACTTCGGATCCGATGGCCAGACACTATCAGCAACAAGTTACTGTGGGAGACAACAAACCAGATTCCATCCAGCGGAGGAAGAAATCAGGAAGAAGCGCTGGAAGTGGATTGGGCACACTTTGAGGAAATCACCCAATTGTGTCACAAGACAAGCCCTCACATGGAATCCTGAAGGTCGAAGGAGAAGAGGAAGACCAAAGAACACATTACGCCGAGAAATAGAGACAGACATGAGAAGAATGAACAAGAACTGGAAAGAACTAGAAAAGAAGGCCCAGGACAGAGTGGGTTGGAGAAAGCTGGTCGGCGGCATATGCTCCATTGGGAGTAACAGGCGTAAGTAAGTAAGTAAGTAAGCACCTTCTATAATCGAAACCCTTTTGGCCAAATAGAAATCAGAAGTCAGACGAGAAGAGTTAGGAAAGATATATTTGATACGTCACCAATATATCGAGAGGCGTTCGTTCTTAGCTATCTATTGAAACGTAGGAGCTGTGTCCCACGCCGAGTTGAAACGTGATCTGGTGAGGATGCATGACCGAAAGCCTTCAGTTAAACAAGTCCACTTAAACAACGTGGTCAGCATCCAATGTCGAACACTTAGAAAGCTATTGATTTTGGGGAATTATTTACAGCTACAGATCACTCCCCCCTAGTGAGGTAGTGATGCCCCTAAGACGTGACCAGCCAGAAGTTTAAACCCAACGAGTTTGTCGTTGGTAAACACTCTTCTGATAGCTTGCTTCGTTTAGCAGCGCCTGGTCGTCTTTCTTTATACTAAGGGACCATGAGGTACAACATAACAATAAAGAAATAAAATACAATGAAAATTTCGGTTCCTTGGGAAACTTCCTCATTCTTTTCCAGCCGTCCTGGAAAAGAGAAAAAATAGAACGTGTGAGCGCATGTCGAAAATACACTCGTACTTGCGTAAGGACACAAGATGAGTGGGAAAAAAATAAATAAACTAACACACTTGCAAACAGCGTAAAAGCGATCGGAAAAAAATGGTTTTTTATATAAAAAAATATAAATACGCTCAAAAAAATAAGAATGTTTTTTTTAAATAAAAAAAAATGGGCATATTAAAAAAAATTATTTTTTATAATAAACAATGAAAAGGGAATCCGAGATAAAGCATGTGTCCTACGTGCAATATTCGTTAAGATGTTCTGGAAATCTTACTCGTCTTCCAGAACGCGTTGTTTTAGGTTTATCTATCGACGTTGACGAAGTATCAAGTTGTGTATCGGCTGTCGTGTGGGGTACTACGAGTGTAGGAGCCGTGTCATACGATTGTACTGAAGGAAATTCGGCGTAGCTAGGGTTTCCTTCTAAGTACGCTGCTTTTAAGCGATCGATACTGATGCTATCGTTCGTGCCGTTCTTATCGACTACATAGTACTTGGGTTCACGTTGAAGAACTTTGAAGGGTCCTTCGTATGCTGATTCGAGAGGTCGTCGATGTGAGTTTCGACGAACGAAGACGTGTGTACTATGTCGTAATTCAGGTTGAACGAAAACATCAGTTGATTGAGGTCGAGTGTGAGCAGGTTTAACTGAACGCATAGCGTTTATAAGCCTACTCGTGTAAGAGTTTAGATCCATGTTCAATGAAGAAGCTGAAGGATCCACGAATTCTCCTGGGAGTCGGAGTGTCGTTCCGTAAACGAGTTGAGATGCAGTGTATCCAATGTCAGCTTTCATTGCATTGCGGATACCTAGCAAGACGAGTGGAAGAGCGTTTGTCCACTGTGAAACGTTTGCAGCTGATGATGAATCTTTAAGTTGTCTATGAAAACGTTCTACCAACCCGTTTGTTTGTGGGCGGTAGGCGGTCGTTCGGAAGCGGGTGATTCCTAATAGTGATGTCAGACAACGGAAAAGTCCAGATTCGAATTGGCGTCCGCGGTCAATAGTGATCGCGGAAGGGCAACCGAAATTTGCTAACCATCGTCCGACGAAGGCGCGAGCCACTGTTTCAGCAGTAATGTCCTTAGTCGGTACTGCTTCTGGCCATCGAGTGAAACGGTCTACGCATGTTAAGAGATATGAGTATCCGTTTGAATCGAGTAAGGGTCCTACCAAGTATAGATGAACGTGGTCGAAACGAGCGTCAGGGGTTTTGAAAGAGCCTAAGGGACATTTGTTGTGTCTTGTGATCTTAGATTTCTGGCAGCCTACACAGGAGCGTGCCCACTCCCTCACGTCTTTATTCATGCCAGGCCAGCAAAACCGTTCGGCTATAAGCTTGATTGTTGCACGAGCACCTGGATGAGAAAGATTGTGCAACGTATTGAAGACGTTGCGTCGATAATGTTTTGGTACTATTGGACGATCCCTACCTGTAGATGTGTCACAAGGTAAGGTTCCCTTACCTGTTCCTATCTGCTTAATACGTAGTTTAAGAGTTGTCGAGTATAACTCATGCTGAAGATCAATGTCTTCTTTTTGAAGCTGAGAGAGTTTAAGAAGGTCGATTCTCTGGAAACTGTTCAAGGAACTTATTCGAGACAAAGCGTCTGCGACTACATTGTTTGCTCCAGAAATATGTTGTATGTCTGAAGTAAACTGCGAAATGTAGTCTAGTTGTCGAGATTCTCGCGGTGAGTACTTGTCTGAAGATGAACTTAAAGAGAAGGTAAGAGGTTTGTGATCGGTAAAAAGTGTGAATTCTCTTCCTTTGATGGAATGTTGGAAATGCCGTACAACACAATACATAGCTAGGAGTTCCCTACCGAACGTGCTGTACCTAGATTGCGCGTCTAGCAACCGTCTGGAGAAAAATCCTAAAGGTTGCCACGAGTTGTTAACCCATTGTTGTAAGACTCCTCCGATTGCTGAGTCGGATGCGTCTACGGCGATACTAATGGGCGCTTGAGTGTCCTGATGTGCGAGCAGGGTTGCTTTAGCGATGTGTTCCTTAACTGTGGAGAATGCTTTACGGGCTGTGTCGTCTAAACTAATTGATTTTGCATTTCCACGAAGTTGGTCGGTTAACGGTTTCATAAGGGATGCGCATTTAGGTATGAACCGTCTGTAGAAACTTACAAGTCCGTTGACAGTTCGCAATTGCTTGATCGTGGTCGGTTCTGGGTAATCCAGAATGGCCGACACTTTGCTCCTAAGGGGTCGGATGCTTTGTTCATCAATAGTGTGTCCTAAGAAGTCTAAGGAGTTGGTTCCGATTTGGCATTTCTGGATATTTACAGTAATACTACGCCTTTGGAGTCGATCGAAAACAATGTCCAGATGCTTGAGATGTGATTCTCTGTCCGGACTTGCTATTAGACAGTCATCAACATACGCATGTACGAAGTTGAGACCTCGGAAGACGTCGTCTATAAACATTTGGAAGGTTGGAGCCGCATTTCTTAAACCAAAAGGCATTCGCAAGAATTCGTAAAGACCGAAGGGAGTGATGATGGCGGTTTTAGGAATGTCGTCGGTTGCCATCGGTATTTGGTTACAAGCCTTAACTAAGTCGATTTTCGAAAAGACAGTTGTACCTTTCAAGGTAGCTGTCAAATCGTGAATATAAGGCAACGGGTAACGATCGTGAATGGTTTTAGCATTCAGACGCCGATAATCACCAGTTGGCCGCCAATCGTTGCTGTCCTTTTTGGGGACCATGTGCAATGGGGATGACCATGGACTATTTGATGGCCGAATTATCCCTAAGTCTATTATACGGTCGAATTCGTTTTTTGGCTAACCTAAGCTTTTCGGGAGCGAGTCGGCGGGCTTTCGAGAATACAGGTGGTCCTGTAGTCGAGATGTGATGTGTAACATTGCTGGTTACACAAGGCAATTTCGATTGCGGTTGGTATATCAATGAGTATTTGTCCAGTAATGATTGATACAGGGGGTCTATGGTGTGCTTGATTGTGACTGGGGATAACCTGCAACCAGAACAAGGAGTTACGGAAACGGATAACTTAGTGTTTCCGCCTATTAACTTTCTTGAGCGAGTGTCGATTAGTAGATTGTGGTATTGTAACAGGTCTATACCAATGATTGGCATAGAGACGTCTGCAACAACGAAAATCCAGTGTATGGGTTTGCGTAAACCCACGTTTAGGTAGACGTACCTTTTACCGTATGTAGCGGCCGGCTTCCCGTTTGCCGCCTGTAAACTTAAAACAGACTCGCGAAGTCTGTCGTCGGGATTTGCTGGAAGAACTCTAACTTCTGCGCCGGTGTCGACGAGGTAGCGAACTTTCGTAGTCACATCCGTGACGTATAACAGACTGCTGTGTTCGCCGACTACGGTTGCCGTTAACGCGTGCCGGCTTGAAAGTTTCCCGAAATCTTATTCGTGTCAGTCGCCTTAGACTTCGGGTAATTGCAGGGCTTCCTGCAATTTCTAGAGGATTTACCGTACTGGTTGTGATACCAGCACCAGTCGGGGTTGTCTGTCTCTCGTGGTCGAGAGACAGATCGCTTACGTGAAACGCTCCTACGTGGGGATTTTAACCGACTACGGTCATTACGAAATCGAAGATAGCGTGTCAGTGTATGACATAGTTCGGTACTGTCATTCGGGGTCGTTTGAGGTCTTTCTTTGACTGAAAAGACCTCGGCCTTAGTAGATTTTGTGATTTCTAAGATGCAGTCGGCAGATGCAGCCAGCTCGTCTATGGTGTTGTTTTGAAATGAGGCGAGAACTGCTTGCACCTGTTGAGGAAGTTTAGACAGGAAAAGTTGTCTGAATAGGCCATCATCGAAAGTTCTTTGGCCGATAACCTCTCGTATTCTTAGCAACATGTCTGTCGCCGAACCATGTTGCAGGTCGATATTGTTAAGGAGTTGGTCTAACCGTTGTCGATCAGTTACGTCTCCGCGTTTTAAAATCGACCGTCTGAGAGTTTTGTAAGGTTCCGGGACATCACTAGTAAACATACTAGGTGTTACGTACCTGTTAAATTCGCGCGGTAACGCCTTAACTACCGCGAGGAATCGTGTGCGCGAGTCCGTGACTCCGTGCATGCAAAAATCAGCTTCTGCATAGCAGAACCAGGACTCGATATTGTCGGGCCAAAATGGCGTTAACTGAATCGAAGTAGGAGGAATAGATTTTAACTTAAAAACCTTAGGTGAGTGTTCCGTCATAGTAATATAAAGAACGAAAAATGTCTAATTAAAATATATCCGGGAAAAACTCGCGAAAAAAAGTATATCACAGTATATAAAATTCAAATAAAGAATAACAATGAATAATAATATTCCAAGAAGGAACAAACTCACAGTTTATTGGCTTGGTGTACCAGATCACGTTAGGCTCACCACTGAGGATACGACTAGTATTCTAACTTTACAATTAGCTACCAGTAGCACCTTCTATAATCGAAACCCTTTTGGCCAAATAGAAATCAGAAGTCAGACGAGAAGAGTTAGGAAAGATATATTTGATACGTCACCAATATATCGAGAGGCGTTCGTTCTTAGCTATCTATTGAAACGTAGGAGCTGTGTCCCACGCCGAGTTGAAACGTGATCTGGTGAGGATGCATGACCGAAAGCCTTCAGTTAAACAAGTCCACTTAAACAACGTGGTCAGCATCCAATGTCGAACACTTAGAAAGCTATTGATTTTGGGGAATTATTTACAGCTACATCGATATATGTGTAGCCTGTGGTAGGTGGTGATGCGTTCAGCCTTCTGATATGTTCGACTGAAAGTCTCTTTAAGTTTGTTGATGTTCACATGAACCTAAATGTGTTCACTGATTATGCGTTTATATTGTTGGCGTTGTGTCATATGACCTGGACGAAACGGTTTTCGTGACTGAGCTCCATCCTGTCAGGCAGCAGCTTCTGTGATCACTATGGAATGAAATATTGACATCAGTTTAGTAGATAGTCTGTCCTGTCCTGGAAGATGCAGATAGGAAACCAAAATAAGCTCAATTATCAACTGGTTTGATTTGGAATCACTGAAGTTTGTCAGACTGCCTCAGTGATTAGTGGTAAGCAGCGTCATTTAAAATAAGCCGCATCTTGATTTGTCGACGGCGAGTGGAATTTTGGGGTTCCTAGAATGTTAGGGATTACCTAACTCAAGCCCACAGTAGTGCACTCACATGTGTTCCATAAGCAAATAATTCATTAGGAATGATGTCTCCAAATGTATTGGTACAACAAGTACCAGATTTTCTATATATTGATTAGTTTTGGACTGGTTTTGAACCAAATTTTAGCCAAAGCATACATTTACGGTTAATAGTTAAGTCATGGGTATTTGGTAGCCTTCTTAGCTTTCTCGATTAGGCGTTTTACATGCAGTATCGGTGTTTGAATCGTATTGAATAGCGTACCTTTAACGCAATTTAAAACTATCTCAATGGTCTTCAGACCATTTGAGTATGCAGGAGCAGAAAAGTAAAGTTTATTTTCCTGACCGTATCTCGAGTATTAGGCAATGATTATTCTCAATTTACCTGAGGACCTAAAACTCGACCTACATTTTTCCCTGCATATCAGAACAGGACCTTAAAGTCCTATACACAGACTGTCTAGACACTGACAGACTTATGATTTTAACTCGACATAGAGAAATTGTGTTAGAAGAGGAAACAGTTATTAGGACTGATCCAAATCAATTACTAGAGAATAGTGATGTCCGGCGACAGACGTAAAACACTATTGAGATAAGAGCAAGTATTTTCGTACTAGTTTCATTCTGTTTGCAAGGATAGACATATTTGAGCAGCGAGAGTTTTGATCTAGACAATAATTACTTCCGTAAGTGTATCGTGAACGAGGTTCGATGAACCAAAGGACTTCCATTGTCAGGGTTAACATAGACCAGTAGCGGATCGCAGCGAGATAATTTATTCGAGATATAATGATGCAAAAGCTACTAAGAATACGCCGAAAAAGTTAGCACTGCAAGCTGAAGTGTCTGTTCATTATTATAACAAAACGGTAACAAATAGCACTTTCAACAGAACTGCATGTTAAATTAAAAATCGATAACAGTTGTTATGAATTGAATGCTACCTACCAATAGTGGGTTCACTTGACCGACAAAATTTCCCCTGCTCATGTGACACCGACGGCGTGACACAAAACAGAAATCAAATGGTGTTATTGAACAACAATCTGGGTCAAAATTCTAATGTTATGTCCTGAAAGGATGTTATAACGCTATTATAGAAAAATGGTTAGCAAAGTTCCCTGATAATCTTTCTTTAGGTTAATGCATTTTAACTAGGTCGAAATAACGCGCAACTAACAAACCTCAAGGTGATGCCGGATGGTCTGTCCCATAAAATGTATGTTATAGTTAAAAGTCATTTCATTGAATAGCCTTATCTGTGGAGATGTCAAAGGGAGAGTCAGTGCACTATACTCAAGGGTTTCTAAGGTTATAAACGTCGCTGGACAGTTTGATGTATGTTCTTCACAAACGTTTTCATAAATAAAGATGATGTTTTGTTTAGGAGACTTTTTTGGAACCGAAACTAGTGAGATAAAAAGAATGATCGATGGAAGTTTGGCAGGTACGTTCTTAAAATTTTTAATCTCCAGCCTCTTTACCTACTTATATCGTGTCTCCATACACGGAAATCGCTCAAAAGTATTGTCAAGCGGAATCTGGTTGTGAGCTTTGCAATAACCTGACGTATCTGGGTAGATTTTATTATTTCGTATTAATCTTTGTTAGGCTCTAAGGGCACATATACGACTATGAGTGGTTTACGTGTAGTATACATGGCTGAGTGGGAACTTAACTCTGATAACTGTAATCTGCCATCCAGTTTACTCAGTGAGGCTCTTGCAGCAGAAGACAACGGCTTTTTGGGTGTTGATCTCTTGCTCACTTGTCAGTGGCCGAAACATGTTAATAAGCTAACTCTATCTGAACTCCCTGATGGTTGCCAGCAGTGTATTGACTCCTCCTCGATTTTAATATCGCGATTGGCTTATCTTACTCGACCAAGATACCATTTTTCATGTGGTAACGGGGTGTATTACGAGAGGTCACCATACAGGTAATACATCATTTTCAAGCTTATTGTGTACCTTACTTGAGAATACAACCGGCGAGACTATAATTTATGGACGAACCAGTCAGGTATAAGATAACAGGTCTCGAATTTCGGCGCTAAATTCATTCATCCATTTGGCTAAACAGAGTTTTAGCACTATAGTTGGTGTTAGTTCGTGATGAGAATCCTAAGTCTAATTCCTAACCTTAAAAATCAATTGTAAATAATTATTTTAATTCCTTACACTGTTTATAACTCATTTAGTCGTAGTTATCGGGTGGACACTGAAGGTCACTTTAGCGTCGCTCAAAGCTCGTCCAAAAATTATTGTCTCACCGTACAATCTCGTTTCTCTTTTTCACAAGTAAAGATCTTAAGTGTCTAGACAAAATGTTGTAGAACTATCGTTCCTTAACTTGTTTGGGGATATTGTCCAAACACGTAGTGTATCGGACACTAAATGAAACACAGTGTGACTGGTTAAATTGTGTGTGGGCAAACTTTGACCGTTGCTGCTACCTTGACGTGGTGGACGGACGTGCCTGTTGTGATGAATTATTCGGGCTATACTAGCTGGAACAGTCGTTCCTCAAGGTCCTACTATGCCAGGCAGATCGGTTAAAGAGCTGTGGGACTAGAATCACCAAATGCAAGGTCCGAGGGCGAAATCGTACTGATCACTGTACAGAAGTGTGACGGCAATAAGGTGTTTCCTTCAGACAACCAGCATAACAGCGATGCCGCCTTCCCACAAAGTAAGGTTGGGATTAGAAAAGGTCGACCCTAAAAATACACACCTCACTTTATCCTACAGATTTCCGTCTCCGGCGGTAAGGTCTCAGCAAGTACGGAACTAACACAAAAATTACAAAAAGGTCGTGTGTGACTGGCCTCAAGCAGTTGTCCCTTGGGCACTGCGGTCACACTTTCAGGTCATTATGACCAACTCCAACCCAATTTCCTTTTCAGACACCTCTGGGAAAATCCATCCACAGTGTGGCAACCATAATGTGGAAACCGCCCTCATAGCTTTAACAGCACTCAAGACCACCATATTCATAATCAATTTTCCTCTTCAGTCCCTACTATCCCTCCTACCTCGACTGTCAACTGTCAACTTCCTCCTCGGGTGCCACCATGGACAACTATTCTAACTGTAGACAAATTAGATATAGTCCCAAGTTGTTGTCGGGGTGTTACTGTTTTAAAGTACACATTTATTTGATTCACCTGCAACTTAGATTCAAGCAAATCTACTTGTGAAGTCATTGCTAGCTGAATATAAATTCATAAAAGGTCGGCAAAACATGTTATCTTGCAGTATGTACAATAACATTAGTAGCTACATTTGTAGTTACTCACTAGGTAAAGCTGAACAATAAGGCCAAGCTGTAGTCACTCCTTAGATAGGCTGAACATATTAAACTTGTCCATCCTATCAAAAGACAACAAATATAAATAAATGATTTGTAACTCTAGGACTAGGATTTAAGTTTAGGATGCTGAGTGTAAGATTTACTGTAAGGCTAAGGGTATGAGGTTTAGGATTAACAGTTGGAGTTAAGGTTTAGATGACTGACAAACCAACCGTATAACTTCATCCCGATTCTGAACCATAACCTTAAATCTTGAACCAAAGTATTGACTCTGAGGTTGAATTCTAAAGTATCTAGTGATGCTTTCGTCAATAAAATTGGTCCAACTATTTTTTCGAAGTAAAACAATTTAGCCAATGATCGACAATTCACCTGTATGACCCTCTATTCTATTTTCGGCAGACGAGATGCTGTTTTGACACATACACTGTCTCCTTGATGCTATTTGCACTTTGGTCATGGGCTCACCATTATAGTTTAGCTTTACCAATCATTCTGTGGCGTGTATATAAAACGATGAGGTTCCTCACTGGTTTGGTTTCTCTCATTTGGGACTACACATTGCGACTGTTCCTCTGTATCCGCTTGGTTATCTGCAGTTCTATAACCCACTTGTTTCATTAGTTTCTTGAAGCTAAGTGGTTTGATTAGTTCTCATGCAATCGTTATGGCCTTGTTTTTCCTTCAAGGCAATTCATTCGCTTCCAGCTTTAAACTTCTATTTTTATAGAGTTTGATACTCTTTTGTTTTGTTCCTATGATTCCACTGTAGAAATCACCGTGTTTTACAAGAAAAAGCTTGTCATACTACACGTTTTATATCCTTGGCAGATGTGAAAAATGAACGTAACCAGAAGGTATTTTTATGTAAATTTTACTAGTTCGTTTAGTATTTATATGCTCTCAAGTTAATCCCGATTGATAAAATGGATCATCAGGATTTAATAAATCAACCTCCAGACGTAACAGAAAATCCATACCGCGAATTTGTTGACCATAAACATTCTTTAGATAGAGAAACAGTAAGTTAAACGAGTTTATAGATATGTATGGTAGTTAAAGTGTATTTATTTATTTATTTAAACACATAAATATTGGTACAAGGAAGCACCAGATAAATATGCGCCGCACAAATCTCATTTGATTTGTGTGAGGACTGTGATACTGCCCAGGTGCCCAGACTGAAGCAGGTGTATGGGAAACAAGCATGTTTCTATTTTTACCTCTTTTTTATATGATTTTAAAATAGTCAACTACAAGACCCGAAAATAGATGTTTTACTTGTTCACATTTTTCACTATGTACTGCTTACGATTGTACATAATTCTGAAATCCTTTACCGTTCGTTACTAAAATCCATGTCAAAAAGACACTATTATGTTTGGGGCAAAAACCGAAGTTGTACACTACATGGAAATTAATATTCGAATCTGTGTATATGTATGATCATAGTATACTTCCATTTATTTAGTACAGCTTTTGCTATGTGATGATAATTGATCATACAAGCTAAGTGAAAAAAACACGTTTCTCCATTCAGTTTAATTTGGCGAACCAGTTCATTCTTCAAAGTCGGGTTACAGAATAATGCTAACTTGTACTGAAGCAACGTATTTCTTCAGAGTAAGAGATATGAGCCACATAAATTCGTAGGTCGTCTCTCAAGGTCCACATAAGACCGGATTTTCTCAGAATCTACACCAGACAGAACAGCCATAAACGGTCCAACTGTAGTTGTTAGTAAATGTGGCATTTTTTGCGTAAATTGAACTAGCTATTAGTAATCCAGTAAATTGTTGTCATTGTGTAACCTAATCTTTTCAAATTAACTTCTACCTCAGATCATTATACGTCGAGGTTGATTATTTCAGTTATATATATATATATATATATATATATATATATATATATATATAAATCGTCGTAAGTGTCGTGAAGTGTTCAACTGCAGATTAGTAAGTAGAATTATGCTTCATAAGTATACATACTTGCATCTGAATTGCTAGCTTTATGTTTTTATATCAATTATTAGGAGGTACAAACTGAGCAATACTTTTATAACATGAATACCAAGGAAAAACCAGGAACTGTTGCGAAAAAAGACACTCATCAAAAGCGCAAAATAAACACTAATACATTTGAAGACACAGATGACATCAAAAGACAACTTGTTGATAAAAATGATACCAGTGAGGAAAGTTTTCAAGAAAAAATCGACAGTAAGTGAGATTTCTTCTCTATACATGTATGCATACTTTCTTCACGTAATAATGACAAGACTTAGTGTCTCCTTAATCACAATCACACTTTTTGTTGTAATCATTGGAGGAAATTTCCGTAATACCGTTCAAGTTAATACCGTTCAAGTTATTAACGCATTTGTATATCAATCGCCCTGGTATACAGAGGCGAATTAAAAGTCAAATAAACTAATAATTAATTATAATATATATATATATATATATATATGATCAAGCATACATATTCATACATATATGATAACAACAATGCATAGATATACAAATTGTTACTGTTCGAATAACACTATCTGTTAAATAAGTTAATTAAAGGGGGTTGACAAAATCAAACGTAAACAAACGTAAGTGTAGGAGAGGTACCATAGATTATTAAAATTAGATTTGAGTCTTATACTTCTCAGAATATCATTGTTGATGTTTTGTTTTTTGTTACAGAGAACAGAAATCATGCAGCTTGTTGGTTTTGTTTAGGTAATCCACAAGTTAAAAAACATTTAATTGTTAGTATTGGTACTCAAGCCTATGTAGCATTACCGCGTGGTCCTATTGTACCTGACCATGCATTGATTTTAACTATCGGTCATCATCAAAGCTGGATGTCTTGTCCAGAATATGTTCGTTCGGAAATTGAAGAATATAAATCCCGATTAAAACGTATGTATGCTGCACAAGGTAAAGCGATGGTAACATTTGAACGAAATTTGAAGACCCAACATTATCAACTTCAAGTGAGTATGAGAAAATTGGGTCTATGTATCCATTTAGTGGTTTTTGTTTCTTAAACCCGGTTTTCACCTGAACAATTAATTGACAGGTTGTAAATGTATGTTTTTGGACGGCAACTCAGACACAACGCTTCTAGTTGGGAGAGCTTGAAGTCTTGGTCTCGATCGCCGGTGGGTTCGTGTTGACCATTGTGTTGAGGTCATACAAAAGGCGTTTTTTTAGCGAGTTAGTTTTCTACGGGATGAGATCGCTTACCCCATGCCCAACCATCCTTCTTTATCCGGGCATGAGACCGACAGTAGCCCCAGAGGTGCTCCAGACAGAGTTTCATATAGAAAGAGGAAACAGTTCTTTAGTTCTCCCTATTTTCTAATAATTATCCAATTGAAATCAGCTTAGGATTTAAATGGTTTTAAAAAAGTCAATTTTTAATCATCTTACATTATTATCTGAGCTGTAGTTTTGATCTCAGTAAATCAGTTTGAATTTTTTACTCTTAATAATGAGAACATGCTAGTTATAGTTTTAAGCTTAGTTATTTCTCATCACTGAAGTTTTACATTTTTTGTGCACGTGCTTCACCTTGATGTTTTTAACAATCGTATACGTCTTTGTTTATGGTTTTATTTATTCACTGAAGGTTGTTCCTGTACCATTTTCAGTTGCAGCGGAGGTGAAACAAGTATTTCTCGAGCTATCTTCCAATACTGATTTTAGTCCATGCGAACTAAAACCAGTTCCTCGACGGACAGAATTAGATGAAGTATGTTTTGTAAACTTTTGTGGTTTAACTTTGAAATTATTTTAAAAATGTCTACAGTATAATTTGAAATTTAGCTGTAAAACTAGGAAGCAGTTCTTTTTGATTTAAAGAATCCTTTACAAGTGTCTACGTCCAATCCATCTTAAAAGAAGTGACTACTAAACCAATAAGACTATTATCATATTAATTAAAGTCGAACCTTGTTTATTTATCATCAAATATTTACAACGTACATATATTCTCTAATTTTGATGGGTATTTTTACGCCAGTAGAATGAGTGGTGGTGGCCTAGTCTTAAAAAAATACTCAACAAAAGTGTCGTTGATTCAAATTCTCCCTCATCTCTTTTGGTTTGGGTATCCGAGCAGTGTCGTTTATCTAAACAATGTACCCAAAAGTTGAGTACATAAACCCGTAATTGATGAATTCTGTTAAATTATGTTCTTTCTTAAAAAACAATATGGATGAAAGTGTAAGAGACATTTGTGTAGACCACTCCTTGATCATAACCTACGAGGTTCATAACTAGTATATATAAATTCAGGAAGGTTAAAAAGATAATCACTAGAGTAAGGAACGCTAATATCTTTACTTCACTCATCAGAATGATAATACTAGAATTTTTGATTTGTCGGCATTTTTATTCTCAGATCAAACAATAGAAATAACTTACTTCTATCCTCAAATTCCAGGTCATTTTCAGTTGGAACTAACTTTTTTTAAGTTGTTGTCGTTCCTGTCATTCGCGTAATCACATTATTTTATTTTCCTCTAGTTCATTATTAATATTCCATCCATCTTTTTCGTTATTTGTTGCTAGTCCCTTTTCGTTTTCTGATAACCAAAACTAAAATCATTTTTTGGATTCTATAATCTATCCGAAAATTTCATTAGATTTCATTTCCTCTATATATTCAGTAACTACCATTATATATGTTTGTGTAATACATAATCTCCTATTTATAACTGTTTAATATAGATTTGTAGAGTTGGAATTCCTTATTTTTTTGTTGAGCTCCCTACTGGTGAAAAACTTTTTGGACGAATTCCAAAAGATCGTATTTCGAGTGCGAACTTACAATTTGGTCGGTATGTTCATTCTATTACTTCTGATTAACTTAAGAAATTTTCACTTTGAAGTTTCCTAACAAATGATGTTAAAGGATTGACTTTTATCATAAGTTTACTGGGTTAGGTAAATGAATAACATGAGAAATCGAGGAGTCAGAACGATAATACTGATATCAGTTACAGTAATATGATATATGGGATGACACTAAGGGCAATATTTATGGGAGTGAATCGAACTAATATCGCTTTTGAGCTTTATCACTCAAAGCGCAGACCAACAGTAAGTGGGTTCATGGACTGATGTTGCGTATTAGTTTGGTCTCCACTAGTCTTCTAACACATTTTCATGCCAGTCAGCATCACACGTTTTAGTGAACTGTTACTATGTATGTGTACTACACCCCATCCCGACCGTTGCTGCTACCTTGACGTGGTGGTCGGGCTTGCCTATCGTGATGATCCAATCGAGCTATGCTGGCTGGAACAATCGTTCCTCAAGGTCCTACCATGCCAGACAGGTCGGTTGAAGAGCGGTGAGACTAAAAGCAGCAATCCCAAGGTCCGAAGGCGAAGTCGTACTGCTGACTGTACAGAGGTGTGAAAGCAGTAAGGTGTTTCCTTCAGACAACCAGCATGACAGCGATGCTGCCTTCCCACAAGGAGGGGTAGGGTTAGAAAAGGTCGACCCTAAAAATGCACACCTCGCCTTATCCCACGGATTTCCGTCTCCGGCGGTAAGGACTTTTGAAGAACGGAGCTAACACGTCAAAAATCCCCCACAAAAAGGCCGTGCGTGACCGGCCTCAAGCAGTTGTCCCTTGGGCACTGCGGTCACGCCCCCAGGTCGTTAAGACCAACACTAATCCAACTTCTTTTTCAGGTCCCTCGAGAAATACCCTTCCACGGTGTGGGCAGCCGGGAAGTGATACTAGCCCTCATACCCGTAACTGCACACGAGACCAAGTTGGTCACTTTCAAATCCTTTCTACACCTCCTAATAACTCTGTTATCTCCACGACTAACCCTTCCCACGTCCTTTTATCACCTCGCACCGCTAGGGCAAACGATTCGAGTACACGGAATGTTATTCCTGGTCTCCTGAAACCACGCTCTAAACTACATGTAGGAACTTTTAATGTCCGAACATTGTGCCAAATAGGACAACAGGCTTCCTTAGCTATGACTCTAGAATCTTACACCATCGATGTATGCTGCGTCTCCGAAACGCGCATACAAGATCCGAGTAGTGTCATTCATTTGACCGCACCTAATCAAAATAAAGATTCATCTCGATACACGCTTCGTGTATCTGGAAGCCCTGATGCTGCTTCCCGTGGCCTCACTGGAGTAGGTATAGCATTAAGTCCTAGGGCAGAACTAGCTCTTTTAGACTGGATCCCAGTAGACAGTCGTCTATGCGCTGTCCGAGTAAACGGTTCAGTAAGGACCCGGAAAGATAGGGAAACTCGTCGTTGCCTCTTCGTCGTCTCTGCCTACTCTCCCACTGACTGCAGCTCAGACGATATAAAAGATGAGTTTTACAGGAAACTTTCTGACCTTCTCCGAAAAGCTAGGCGTTCTGATGTAGTAATAGTAGCAGGTGACTTTAATGCTCAAGTAGGTAAACTAAGTGAAAGGGAAAGACACCTGGGTGGATCTTATGGTGTCATGGCGAAAAGAACAGATAATGGCGACCGTCTGTTGCAGCTATGCTCAGATAACCGCCTATTTCTTGCAAATACTAACTTTAAGCATAAGGAAAAACATCTTTTGACCTGGCGACCCCCGAATTCGTCCCAACGTTGGACCCAATTAGATCACATCGCTATCAGCCACCGATGGAGGGGCTCGATAGAAGACTGTCGCTCATTCTGGGGCACATGTTTAGATTCAGATCATGCTCTAGTGCGAGCACGTATCTGTCTGCGTCTTACTGGTCGTAGGAAAGACACTGCAGGGAAGCCTCTAAGGGTTCTACTTAATGATAGGCAAGCTAAGAATATATTTCAGGAACAACTAGAAAAACAGTTAGGCAGCCATGTAAGTTGTGTCCACCTCGAAGCAGCGTGGAATGACATCCGAAAAGCTGTGGAAACAGCAGTGATATCCGCTAGTAAGGTAAACCATAACGTTAGGGAGAAACAATGGATCTCGGCAGCATCTACCGCACTGATAGATGCTCGTAAACTCATCCCACCTGGCTCTGAACATAACGAAGAGCGGAGTCAACTTAAGCGCAGACTTATAAGAAGCCTACGTAATGATCGTGAACAGTGGTGGGTAGCGAAAGCAAGAGAGATGGAAAAGGCAGCGGCAATAGGTAACAGTAGGCAGCTATTCAGACTCGTTAAAGAAACCGGTATTAGGAACCCGAATATCAGTGAAACCATCTCAGATAAAGATGGGCATATTATTCATTCTCAATCCAGGAGATTGGATCGATGGGCAGAACACTTTAGGGATCAGTTCAACTGGCCTTCAGCCACACTTCAATTACCCATGATCCCCAGTCGTCCTGAATGGCAAATTGATGTAAGTCCTCCAACTCTCTGCGAGGTTGAAAAAGCTATAGGAAATCTGAAGCGAGGGAGAGCAGCAGGCCCTGACAGGTTGACCCCTGAGATTTTTAAGGATGGTGGTCCAGTACTAGCAGTGAGATTGACTGAGGTCTTAGGTAGAATCTGGGAACTGGACGTAATTCCATCTGACTGGTCCCAATCACTGATTGTGCCAGTCTATAAGAAAGGACAAAAGTCCTCCTGTGACAATCACAGAGGAATCAGTTTGACTAATATAGTGTCTAAAATATTAGCTTCAATAATACTAGGTCGCCTAACCAAAGCTCGTGAAGAGCAGACTAGAGAAAACCAGGCTGGTTTTCGACCTGGACGTGGTTGTATAGACCAGATATTCACCCTACGTCAGGTCCTAGAACATAGACATACATTCAGACGTCCCACAATAGTAGTATTTCTTGACCTTAAGGCGGCATTTGACTCAGTTGATCGTGAGGTTCTATGGCAGTGTTTGTCAGTGAAAGGAGTACCAAAGAAGTACATTAACCTCATAAAGGCTCTCTACTCGAACACAACTGGTCGAGTTAGAGCCTATGGCGAACTGTCATCAGAACTGATTACCTCAAGTGGCGTTCGTCAGGGCTGTCCACTCTCCACATTCTTGTTTAACTTTGTCATTGACATACTTTTAGAGATAGCACTTTCATCATCTAAACCTCCAGGAGTTGAACTTTTGCCGGGAGGCTCACTTGTTGACTTAGAATACGCCGACGACATAGTTTTACTCGGTGAAGACGCTGACAACATGCAGAGTCTTCTGACCACTATAAGCAACTATGCAGGCATGTTCGGAATGCGATTCTCTCCCTCGAAGTGCAAAATGTTACTTCAGGATTGGGTTGCAGCGACACCTGAACTAATGATAGGGAGTGAAGTAGTTGAGCGTGTAGACCACTTCACTTATCTTGGGAGTCTCATCAGCCCTTGTGGTCTGGTATGTGACGAAATCTCAGCACGGATACAGAAGGCTCGTCTAGCTTTCGCCAACTTGCGTCATTTATGGCGTAGGCGAGATATCCGTCTAGCAACCAAAGGACGGGTTTACTGTGCAGCAGTTCGCTCCGTCCTACTTTATGGCAGTGAAACATGGCCAATAAGAGTAGAGGATATTCGTAGGCTACTAGTATTCGATCATAGGTGTCTTCGAAGCATTGCTCGTATATCCTGGGACCACCGGGTAAGTAATGCAGTTGTTAGGGAACGAGTACTAGGTAGGGATGGCAAATCGATTGATGAAGTAGTGAAACTTCATCAGTTGAGATGGCTGGGACATGTGTTACGTATGCCCGACCACCGACTGCCCCGACGTGCAATGTTTCATGGTGTAGGAGTAGGTTGGAAGAAAGCTAGGGGTGGCCAGACCAAAACGTGGCACAAATCTATAAAGTCACTGACAAGTGGACTGGGCCATGTTGGTAGGTGTAGACTACCTGGTTGGGATTCGCGAGATGATAACAACCTATGGTTAGAGACCTTGAATGACATGGCTCAAAATCGCTTGCAATGGAGAAGGTGCATCCACTCTTTGTGTTCTACCAAATTCTAATCTTCTGAATTCCTCATGTCTTTATCTTTTTCTCTTTCCAAATTTATTTCACTGTACTATACTCCTTCAATAATTTCTTCAAACCCTAATCTTTTGGATTTCTGATTATACTCCTACTACTTCTACCACTATGGGATTTTAATCGACAACTACATCTCTGTGCTAATGTGGTATGGCAACTCGAACTGATGTACGTACGTACGAAGTTCTACGTTGTGACTGACTGACTGACTGACTACACCCCATAACCGCTTCTGTTTCCGAGGCTTTTCAGCGTCATCAATTAACTCCCCACTTTTATTTAAATCTTACATTCAACTTCGACATCAGTTCTACCATTTCTGAGCGATGCTTTGTTAACCCGTATGGTCAGCTATGTAGAACATGTACCTGTTCTTCACTTTCAGGGACTAAATTTTACAACCTTATGGTAGTACAATTGGGACAGTTTCCTAGTAGACTCGCTGTGATGTTCAGGTGAGGACCTCACCTACCCTGTAAATAGTGCGTATCGTGGGAGGTTTTTTTGACTGCAACCACAAATTCTGAACTGTCAGGGCTTCCAAAATGAATGGCGTGGTCAATGCTTTCGACTACTTAGACTAGACATCGACTAAAATCGCTAGTAAAGAGTAAATTTCGTATTTGGAAAGAAGAAAAGTCACTTCACTCATTCCCCGATAGTCACTTGTGGCACTCAGAAGATCGCATTGTAGGTGTTTCCACTAGACAAAACTGTTTTATCTGATTACTCTAAGTTAATGGGTACATCTTCATATGGGATTAGGGCTTTAGGTCAAAGGCTCCAGGTGTGGTCCCCTAAGAAAATCATCTGCTTCGGTCTGGGCACTCGGACAGTATCATAGCCCTCACACAAATGAAATGACATTTTTTTGTGTGGCGCATATATATCTGGTGCCCCCTTGTACCAATATTTATGTGTTCAAATAAACAAATAAATAAATAAACTTCTTTGAGAAACACCGCTTGACTCAGCTAATCACCATGACAGTTTTTCAAAAGTTCCATCTCTATCAACGATGTTAAAATGGACGAGCCTTAGAAGGTTGATTTCTTTCTCTGGTAGACCTGTCGTTAAGGTAAACCGATTACCATTCTCAGGTCGGGTTTTTGTACAAACTTTTGTCCCGAAACCTGTCAAAAGGTGAATTTTTCATCTATAAGATTTCATTAGTATTTGGAGATTATTGTAGGTTTCGTGATGGTTATTGTTTACTTTGAATGGGACTCGTTCAGTGATCGTGATCCACAATTTAAATACCACACATAAATTTACATGGTTACCGGATTTCAAGTGTGTCAGTGTATATAACTATTTGATTTGGTAGTAAGTCTTCATCAACTGAAGTCGTCGGGACATGTGCTATGTATACCCAACCATTGCCTACCTCGACGACCAATGTTGTGTAGGAGTAGGCTGGAAGAAAGCTAGAGACGACCAAACTAAAACATGGCATCAGTCCACGAAGTCACTGACAATTGGACTGAGCGATATTATAGGTGTAGATTACCTGTTTGGGGTCTACGTGATAATTGTAACCAATGCTTGGAGACTTTGAATGACATGGCTCAAAATCGTTTACGACGGCGCAGGTGTATCCATTCTTTGTCTCCCCTCCAGATTCCAAGCTTCTGAATTTATAATTTTCTTTGGGCTTCGCTAATTTCCTACTCGAATCGTCTCTCCAATGTTTAATCTTTTGTACTACTACTGCTATTGTGACTACTTCTAGTGTTTTCGACTTTGGTCTGACAATTTCATCTCTCTCTGTTAATGATGTATAGCGACTTGCAGAACCGATATACATACGTGACAGTGTCACATTGTGACTGACTGACTAATATATCACTACAGATTTTTTACTTTAGTTTAGTGGGTTATGATTCTGTAACCTGTTCCACCTAATGGTGCGTAATTGTCATAATTTTCGATTTTCAATGGTGTTGGCTTGGAAGTCCGTGTCCCATGCACTTTTGTTTGAACAGTCGGGTTGTATCACTGATCTTAATGTAAAGAAAAGTGGCTCAAAGCTATCCATTGTAAATGAATAACATTGCCATAACTACCGCTACAAAACTTCAAACAATATATTTTGTCCATAATCTAGTTCACTGATCTCCGTACGATTAGGTGATCACCGAATTATGACTAATGACTTGTTCTTCTAATCTTTTTTAGTGCTGATCGAATTCTATCAATCAAGTTGTCATGTGACCACTAGTCTAAGTAGCTCAACATTACATGCCTTATTTTGAGATGTTAGGTGGTTGAAATAGTCAATGAAAAACTCTGTATCTAAGTTCCATGTTGTTTGACACTCATCAGCAAGGTGCTTGTGTAAAAATCAGTCGTAGCCTAAACAACTTTGTAGTGACGTTTCAGACTGTGTGAATCTGAGCAGCACGGGTTCGAAGCCCGCAAAAAGAGCATAAGTTTTCTCAAGTTTGCAGGTACACTTTGCTAACGAGTACCAGCTAGCATAAAACCTAGGTCTAGGGTTTCCTGCCGACTAACTCTCATTACCTAACACACTAATTCGTACATTTATAATCAACTGAATTCTTTAATAATCTAATACTTTTTCACTATATCTACAACTAATTTGTTATTCCTCCTTTTTTACATTCTTTCTAATTTATCTTTACTATTTACAGTATTGTCCTAACAGATCCACGTATTTTAAATTGTCCAGAAAAAGCCGACTGGCATGATTGTACAGATGAAGAAGATGAAGAAACTGATTTAGCTAAAGATTTTCGAAAAATGTTTTTGCCATTTGATGTCAATGATGATGATGATGATAATAATAATAATACTGAATAAACAGAACCAATTTTCAAAGAAAATCTTTCTCAAATAGCATTTTGCTTTATTTTTTTAAAGGATGAATTATTCATTCTTTAAACTATCATCTTCATATGTCTTGTAGTAAGAAACGAAAACAAAAGAATGTAAATTGTACAGATTCAATTCCCTTTTTCTAGACAATACTACTATAGTTTTTTTTTAAATTAACACAATGAATATATTCTCTCATACAAATGTTATATATCTAATGATATCTATGGCGAGACTATAATTTATGGACGAGCCAATCAGAAGTGTTTGAGGGGTTCCAAGGTCACGGCGCCGATCTCAGTACCTGGTGCTCGTGTACGATCGGTTCACAGAGAATTATAGAAAAGACTTGACAATTAAGCGGCTACAACAAATGAGACTACTAAGAAGTTCCTGTATTTGTAATTGTGGGTATTAAATGACTTGTAGACCTTGTGCAAGCTACCGTGATATTGTCCTTCGATGTAATATATGTTGAAGGAAGACGTTTGCTAGAATAGGAACCTTTATCGCTCGATCCAGATTGAGACTAAGATATATAATAATTGCCGCGAGCTGTATAATAAAAGCACCATTAACATTGGCTGCAATAATCGCACAAGTTACTGAAGCTTCGGGTGTTCAGTGGTATGAGTGTTGTAGGGACATATCCATGATAAACCTACACAACTGGAGTAAACACAAACAATACTGAAGCTATGTGGTCGAGGCTGAGATGGTTTTTGTGACCTTATCATGGTTCCAGAGACCAACTATTATGGAGCCATATGGATGAGTTCCTCTACCTTATGTATTACGATTTTGGAGCCTTTGAATCTTATTCTAACCTTGACAAGTTTTTGGACCATATAAAAGAAGTGTATCCACTTTAATTATTTGGTTTTATATAATATATTTTTACTCTATGCTGACTGTTTACTGACTGGCTAACATTTCCCATGGTCATATTGGATTCGTTGAAAGGTCGTCTATAAATTATAGTCTCGCCGATATCTAACTGAGTGTTGAGAAGAAGGAAATCTTATCTTTTTTTATACTTGAATGTGGGAATCGAGATGATAATAAGCCGGTCAAGTGACAGCAATTATTATATAGCATGAAGATTAAATTGAATAGGTAAAACTGAATATTCTTCTCATAAAAACTAATTATACACAATGGTTAAGTTGGAGTAGTATGATATTTAAGTGTCAAATGAATATGTGCATATTTATGTTCATACTTTACAATATGTGCTTAAAGGATGTTGATGGCTATTTCAAGAAAGTGTAGAAGTTTGATGTGGGATAAAATGATACTACTAAATAGTAGTATGCTAGTGTGTCACCGTAAAAACGTGGCTTTATAATGGTTAATATTTGGCTTAGGTATAGTTTGTGATCTATATATAAAAGTATCGGGATTTCATTAATTAGGATTGTAACACAGGACTTGTATTGCAGTCTTTCATGTTGTAAACGGTTGATGAGAACCTGTTAGTATCAAATAAATTCATGTAATTCTAATAACCTTTACATATCTAATAAGTTCGATCCTCTTGCTTTCAAAAGGTTTCTGTTCATGAGTCTGTTATTTATTTTAGTCGGTCAGTATTGTCCGATATCTGAAGAAGCATTTATTTCACCAAGATTGGCGAAAAGCACAAAATTATAAGCTTATTGTGTGTTCCATTACTTTAACAACAGATGGACTTTGTATTAGTATCACATTAATACTTACGGCGGACTCACTTGTTTATGGGTCACATGTTCACCTTGAAACATAAACATCTAGAGTGCATTACCTAATGAAAATAAAATATCTGTTTATCGCTCCGAAGCTTTCAGCGATTATCTATCTTAAGTTAGTTCGTGATGTAAATCATCTTCAGTTTAAATAATCTCCAAAAACTTCATTGTCAGTGCATATATCATTATGTTAGGTAGTCGACAGGAGACCCTAAACCTAGGTTTCATGCTAATTATTGCTAATTATTAAGATATATCTGTAATCTTAAGGGGACTAATGCTCCTTGTAAGGCTCAAACCTATATCACCCAGTTTAACAGTCTGATATGTTACCATTAAACTATTCGGGCCACTACTGATCTCATATAGTTAATACACATAAAATGTATATTTTTATACATCTTAACATATTTTACTAATAAATTAATCATATATGAGTTGGTTATTATCAGTTACCATGATTACTATTAAGATTCTAATTTCTCCACATATGGTTAAATAGACAGATATTTCTTCCTCTCATAAATTATTTTTTTAATCTGGTTAGTTTTGTAATTTACACTCTAGTTCCCAGTGTATTCCGTACTGACGTCAATGGATGATATCAATATAGAATGTGTATGGTGTGGTTTATTTTCATTGTAAAAAGATATATATTTATTATGTATATGAAAGGGGGTTATTAACCAATCCAAACTAAAATAGTATAATTAATATATTCTTTTTTATTATTTCAGTAGTATATATATATATCTATAATTAAAAGCGAAAGATCAAGGCTATCAGTTTTATTATTTATACTAGGTGGGTGAGTAGAATTGTGAATGATCTGTTTTCTTACCAAAATATGCATTCATTCATCTGGTAATTATATGAATACCCTTTAAATTGTAAGACAAAATAAACCTGAGTTTTGTCTTGTACCGAAATCCTAGATTAAAAGTGCTATTCTGTGAAAGTTAGGAATTTATAAATTAAACAATGGAATTCTATTGATATGTTTCTCAAACTATATAGATATCGTCAAATAAGGAATCCACTGATATTTGATGATGATCACCGTAATGCGTCAAGTGATTAATTTATTTATTTAAATACATAAATATTGGTACAAAGGGGCACTAAATACATATGTGCCACACAAATCTCATTTGATTTGTGTAAGGGCTGTGATACTCCTCGGGTGCCCAAATTGAAGCTGGTGGTTTTCTTAGGGGGCCATACCCGGAGCCTTTAACCTAAAGGTCTGATCTACAAGGCAGGGGAGCATCATGAGAAGATGCAGTTCCATGGTAGCCGGTGACCAATGATTGATTCATACGCCATTTGTTCGCTCAAGATACTAGAGCCCATGCGCACCATTGGTTTGAAATCAGGGTTTTCCAACTCCCCTAGGTGGACATTCTGTGTCCACCAACCCGGTTAAAGCGCCGGACATTCGCTTTTCGTCCTCTCAATTTCGTAAACAACACATGTGGCACGAGAAGGCAGTGAGTAGGACTTCCCTGACAGAGGCTATATACGCGTGGCCATGTGAGAGCATTTGGAGAGGGAGAGCGGACTCTCCCCACTCTCGGCCATACCAGGGCATTCGGGGGCACGTCAAGTGATTGGACGTAGAAAGTGGAGGTTTTCGGTCATAATTTAATGTTTGAATTGTAATGTGCTGGCTGCTAGCTTATGAGTCGGGTCACTTATGTAGTTGTGGATATCGATTATTAAGAAATATCAAATTTGAATAATATGTTATTAGGTTTATACTCGTAAGGTACATTGTAGAGATGTAAATGTGCTGTAATTATTTTCATCATAACGGTATTCTCAATCACTAATGAAGGGAATAAACTTTATGATATCGACTATTTGGAGGTATTATATCTTTTACAACGAGAAGGGTCTTTTCTGTCATCACAGAATATAGACTTAGATACAAGCGTTAAATGACGATATTCTCGATGATTTCCTTTCAATATGAACCTCGTAGATGAACGATATATCCTCTTCAAACTATAATTAATCGAATCTCATGTGATATTCTGAGGAATATGACATTGAATTATTAGTAAAAGAGTGAAAATAAAGAATATAAAGACCAAGTAAGTGAATAACTTAGTAGTACAAGATCTTAAGTTTCTCCTACTCACAAGTAGTATGAAAAGTTACTACCCTTATGACGCTATTGAGCTCATCTGTTTTTTGTGTGTTTGTTCTCTATTCGACAGGTTTAGAGTGAGTGAATTAGATTTAACTCAAGGTGGTAAGGAGTGATCAATTGTCAATATATCTTTCTTCGTTAGGAAATTCTTTCATTATGACATTAGCGATGAAGGTGATAATACAAACAATTGAAAACAGTTCATTATTTCAATGAGATAAATGTTAGTGTTCTATTGCGGTTGGTCAGTTTCAGGTACTATACATCTAAGATACTTGGTAGCGTTTTGAAAATGCTTTTTTTTCACTGAGAAAAATTTACTAATTATCAGTATAATCTAGTTGTGGATAACTTCTACATTAAACTGTCACTGTTACTGAATCTTGGAAATATATTGGAGGCTATCAAAAATCCAGAGATGAATTCTAGCCTATTCATAGATGAGATCAGATGATAATAGAGATGACTGTAATATATTAAATGGATAACTGTTTTGTTTTGTTCTGTATTTTAGTCACATATTCTATGTACAATGATTTGGGCCGTGTGAATTATTTCAGGTGTCAGTCAGCTACGACGTAGGACCATACACATATATGTATCGATTCAAGTTGCCATACCTCGTTAGCACAACAAGATGAACACCAAATTCATAGTAGTTAATTTAATGGTGGCAATATATGAAAGAAAGATTGTATATAAGGATATATTACAGGAAGAAAGACAGGTATGAAGCAGTTTTAATCTCACGGTTTAAGAGAAGAAAAAGAGTGTGTACGCCTACGCCATTGTGGTCGATTCTGAGCCATATCACCCAGAGTCTCCAACCATTGGTTACGATAGTCACGCAAACCCCAACCAAGCAGTCTGCATCTACCAACGTGGCGCAGACTAGAAGTTAGTAACTTCAAGCACTGATGCCACGTTTCGGTTTGGCCGCCCCTAACTCTCTTTCAACCATCCCCAATACTAGTCAGCATAGCGCGTCGTGGTAATCGATCTTCGAGTGTATTATATTTAGCTAAAAAACCAAATGGATCAACTTGGATTTTTCAATGATAATTTCATCATATAACAATCTCGGTTTACAAAAATGAAATCATTTGACTGTATTAAAATGGTCAATTGGAAATCAGGAGGATTATTAATGACAAGCAAGTTTAGCTGTAGAAAACAGTGAAATATCATTTATAGTTAAACCGTTACTCAACTTGATTCTCTTAAGGTTGCAAGTAGATCCATAAATATGTAGGATTTCATCAATTGCTAATCACAGCTACAATATATAACTAGTTTTTTGTTTCAATAATTTTAAATCCACTTTTTATTTCCCAAATCAATTTAAGTTCCAGTATTTGGGTATATGTTTGTCAAAACAATCAAGGAGCGTAGCTTGACAGAATTTAATATTTGAAAAGAACATAATTTGTAATTAATCCATAATAAAAACTAACTAATACCAAGCCCGGCAAATGTTGTATAATGTAAAATTGTGGTACTCGACATAAAGTAACTTATGAAACAGTCTGACTGTGATCGTTGGTAATGAGACAGAGTGAAGAAAGGGATCGAGTTGAATTCTTTAGATTTATTTGTCTATATTCAAATGTGTGTCTATGTATGGAAGCTATCAATTTAAATTATACCTGGATTTAAGTTTTGAGTTTGATTCTCTTTAATAGAGACCAACCGCTTATTATATACCTTAAGTTCTGTACTTATTAATATTTAGAACTTAACATGTTTTGGTTCAATAATATAATGGCATGATCTTGCAAGTTATCAATGTAAAAATCAAGTTATTGACAGATATTTACAGAGATTTTTGATGTTCTGACTGTAACCTTGAAAATTTTAATGTTTGTATGGTTTATTGGCCTCATGGTTAACACAATAACAGGTTTCATGAAATCCAGTGTTAATGGTTTAGGATATAGTACAAAATGAGGCACACAGAATATCTGGTTCGGTTGAATTTAAGATTTATCAAAAGTACATACCTTCAATGAGTTCATCCTTGACCTAACATGAACACATAAGCTTTCTAAACTACATTTTGTATTAACCTGTTGAAGCCTTCTGTTATTAATTTATTCGGTATCCAAAGTGTTACTCTGTGCCTATTCCTATCACTGATTGAATTGATTTCTATTGAAATCTTAAAGATAATCAGTAAGTTGGTTTAGTTACAATATTACTTAACTGTTGTGTGTGTGTTTTGTTTGGACGAAAACTGAGCATAGCATTTCATAATTGAAGTGAAAATATAAAGAAAATGATGATAAACTCGAAATAAGAATCCACTAAAATATAGTCAACATGCTATACATTACTTATGAGTAATTGAACACATTCGAGATATATGTGAATATGAAGTGTATTCGTTTTTCAATACTTAAAAGCACTTGACACGGCATCAGTTAGTATGTAGTTATCGAATAATTTACTTAATGTAATTTCTTTTGTGTTAGATTTCAAAGTTTGTATTATTAACAGTCTAAGCAGTCAGTTTTTAACAGTTGGATAAACGCATTCGAATCCCTGTTTGTCTACTTCTGTTTGAACAGTTAGATAGTATCACTGCTTTTCATGTCAAAAATATTTTAAAATCAAATGGATAAACTTATTTCAAAGTTACATTAAATTAACTGTTGACTTGTGAATCAATTTGTAAGCATTTATTAGTTTACATTAGTTAGATAGATAGAGCGGCAAAGCGTTCATGAGTAACCAGTCCAAAATCTTACTAATGTAAGAGTGAAAAGTCGATGAAACAGAGAACTTATGAAAGATAAACTAAGTGATACAAAATCATACCAGCATAAGATTTTGTTGAGATTGTGGAATTTCTATACTTCAAAACACGAACTGGTCTTGTACTGGACCACCAATGACAACTAATGGCTAGCTTCATAGTTCGATTCCTAAAGTTTGAGTCAGAAGCTGTGATCAGTTGGGTTCAACCATGTCATATATTCAAAAGCTGATAAGATAGACTGTATGAAGAAGATTTGAAGAGTTTTGTGTAGGTTTAAGAATTTGATGAGTATCAAGATAATTTATTGTGAATGAAACAACAATCAGCCAACTAGAGATAGCATAACAAAATACAAATAACAACAACAATTTTAATAATTACAGATGATTTAACTAGATTAACCGTGACAATGATAACTTGACAACTGTCTCTTTTTGAAAACAAATTCGGTTTATGTTTTTAATAGCTATTGATTCAAGGAAGCGTGTATAGCCTTTGGTTTTCCTTTGTTCATTTTTTTAAAGGATTGGTCTTAGATTCCCTGGGACAGAAGAAAAACATAACTTCTTTACGCTTCTCTGAAGTAGTAGTTTTTGAAAAAAAACTCAAACCAAATTTATGTTTTCAGATGGAAATGTTTGTCAGTTTATGATTGACACAGTAAATTCATGATTAGGAAAGGAAAATAATTATTTACAAAACATCATTTAGATTTGGTAAACATCAATTTTCGCATTCTCTAATGTTAGAAATAATAAGTAGTTAATTTGACGTTGACTAACTGTTATATCTTATGGCCGAGTGGATGCCCTTGTTAATGTATGACGTGATAAGACCGCCAATCAGAGAGCAGCGAATTATCGATTGGAACAGTGACACACGAAAATCGTACGAGCAGTCTAGAGTGCTTATCGGTACTGCTTCTGCCTAGACCAGCCAGTTAAGTCCAGAACACCAATAACAGCCTCTGTGGTAGGAATCATTGTATTTCAAACATACTGAGTTTATATACCAAACAGACTGACCACAACGTACCAATAAAACAGAAAATAACATTTGTACAAGAGTTAGCCAAATGTGGCTGTAGGGGGAGCAGTAATTAATAGACTGGGGATAACTCAGGAATGGTAATTCGTACAGTAATAGTCCAAGGGTCAAAATAATGCTCACAATGAAAGGAACATGAATATGAGTAGTTTAATTATTTAGCAAATATAAGATAAAAATTATATGCAAAATATGGGTCCATAAATGGATCCCAAAGTTACCATTCACTATTGTTCTCGGGGCATATCACTAACCGAACATCAGTTTATTCATCGCTAACTTTGGTACAACATAATTTAATGGCATGGAACTCAAGAAGATTAGTCTTAAAAATCAAAATCAAGCTTTATGATTGTCGATAAGTGTAAACAAGACCTATCTACTACTACAAATGGTATTCAACCTCTTTAGAGACTGTTGTACCAATTCACCGACTTCAACTGACCGTCCATTCGTAATAAATGCAATCTGCATAAAAATTTCAGAAATCAAACCAAATACATCTTTAGCATTTATCATACTTTAAGATTTAAATGAGCAGTGTTATATCCGTTGGAGATTTATGAATGATAACTTTGAGGGCTGTTTATGGACCAATGTGATATGTATATTTCCTATTGTATAATTGTTAAGTAACTTAACTATACATATTCGTGTTTCTCTTATCATAAGCTTTATTTTGACCTATAGACTATTATTATTCGATTTACCATTCTTGAGTTATCCCTAGTCCATTAATTACTGTCTCCCTTATTCACAGCCACATTTGGCCAAATCTTGTACAAATGTTATTTTCTATTTTATAGTATGATGTGGTCTGTTTGATTGGTATATAAACTCAGTATGTTTGTTTATAATGATTCATATTGTAGAGGCTGTTATTGGTGTTCTGGACTTAACTGTGTGGGCTAGGCAGAAAGCAGGATTGATAAGTACTCAAGACTGGTCATACTGGTTTTGTGTATCAGTGATCTTATCGATAATCCACTCCTCTCTAATTGGCGGGAATCAGCACGCACGCGCGCAATCGATTTAACAAGTAGACTATAAGTAAAGTACACTTCTTCTATGATTTCTGTATTTGAATAAGTGTTTTCAGAGAGTGTTTATACGAGCTTAATGAATAATTTTGTTAACTGAGGCTTATAAGACACATCATCCAGACTAATATTAGATAATAGACAAAGTTTAAGCAAAAATATTCATTTTAAAATAAGCGTATTATGGTTAGAGATGGAATTTAGAATACATGTTTCGTCTTATGCAGAGGCTTGTCAGATAGATGTATTTTAACCGTCACTCATCAACTATGATTAATCAAAATTCACTCGTGAATAATAACGAAGGGATAATTCCAACATTTTTAAATACTAAAAGTATTTGAATTCACTTGATATTGTTTGTTTGAATCTTCCCATTGAGTTTTAAGGCTGCAACTGATTGAGACTCGTCAGCTGGATGCACCTGCATCTCAGAATTGATGTTCACTCTGGGACTCGAAAAGGACGAAATGCGCATCCTGGATTCCACTGCTAGCCACTATCCATCTTTGCTTACAATCCTTGTGAAATAAGGCTATATCGAGGCAATATGCACAGTATGTACATATGCCAATTAGAGACTGACCAGTTGCAATCCTAAACATCAATGAGAAGATTCAAACAAACAATACCAAGTGAATCCAAACTTCACCACATTGTACAAGCAAGTGGCTATCAGGACTCAGTAGCTGAGTAGACAACGCTATGGCGTTTGAAGCGAAAGGTACTGGGTTCGAGTTCCAGAGTGAACATCAACTCTGAGATGTGGGTACATCCAGCTGACGAGTCCAAAATAGGACGAAACGTGCGTCCTGGACTCCACAGCTAGCTACTGTCCATCTTTACTAGAAGTATTTATTTACTAAAATATTAAAACTGACTATATCAACTTGTCTTTTTATTAAGGCTTGTATAAAATAAAGTTATTTATATGTATGTAATAAGATAATACTTTTTATTAAACTTATAACAGATTTTACTCAACAGTTTGATGTATTTCATAATTATTCTATAAAATAATATCTAAGCTGACATAGGTACTGTGGTGTGCTCTACTGATGTCGACAGATATATGTAGCATGTATCACCAGTCGTAAAAGAAATGGCTGGCGACAGAAGTTTGAAAAAATCGGAGAGAGAAGAATAAGAACTAAGGGTGATTGGTATGAAAATGGAGGAATAACAAAGTCTGAGACAATTGAAGGATATTTTGCAAATGACGTATTATTGTATGGTTCTCAGATTTTATCAAGATATTCTGTAATGTTGTATTAAAATACATTCAGTTGTCCCCAGTGATGTTATCGTTCACTACAGTACTATATTCCAAAAGTATCATTACTATCATTATTATCACTAGTATTGTTATTTAGTAAGAATCATTTTATTATAGCTATGACCCAGATTATGATTAATAATCATAAACATTAGAAATTACTTGCAATAAAAACATTGGTGTCAATCCCTAAATCCAATTTAATAAGAAGAAATTAAACGGAAGTTTATGTGCTAGGAGTCTTCTTTTAAGAAATTTAAAGCAATTAATCTCTTTGATAAATTTTGATAGGGTAATAAAAAGACGAAGATTGTTAGAACTATGTAACATATTAGAGCAATACATTTCGAACAATCTGATCAAAACAGTTTGTTCTCATCTTAAGCCTACCCTGGTAATATTAGGTTATTATCCAGAGTGATGAGGTTTTAAATTGTTTTCACATTATTTCTTTATTATCCTTGTCTCCTCTTACCTTCCATTTCTAGTCTAGTTGACCTTTTCGTTTCCATATAAAAATGTCTTAATAAGTATATGCGTGATTATTATCAAAAGTGGGTTTGTGGAGATTTCAGTATTTTCATGATTGAAAACATGAGTCAATTGAAGCTAGACAACCAAGGAAAGCCTGAAAGGCGGTCCAGTGGTCTATCGGTTAAGTGCTCCGGCGCGAGACTGGTAGGTCCTGGGTTCGAATCTTGAGAGGCGAGGTCGTGGATACGCACTGTTGAGGAGTCCCATAATAGGACGAAACGGCCATCCAATGCTTCCAGGTTTTCCCTGGTGGTCTAGCTCCAATTGACTCATGCTTTCAACTATGTATGACTAGATTGTTCTTAATGTATTGCGCTAATATATCATATAGTTCTGATTATCTTTGTCTTCTTATTACACTATCGGAAGTTTAGGTAATAATTTTAAATATAACTGTAGTGAACAAAAACCCAAGTAGGGACATCTGAATGTATCTAAGCACAAATTACAAACTGTCTTACTAAGATCTGATACAGCAAACAGTTAATTTGCAAATTAACAATCAATTGTCTCAATCTTCACTGTTCCTTCTGTAAATATCAGTCCATCTTCTCTAATTACATTGTTTATGCATTTTCCTACCAATCGAGTTTCATTTCTGTTCTTTCCTTATCGGTCTTCTGCCAAAATACATTCTATGTCTGACCATAACCGTATACTACTTATGAGGATATAAGTAGACCATACCACATAACTATCACTCAGTTAAATTTCATATTTATCCAGTATGAACTTCATTCATTTGATTTTTTAATTCAGTTTTTATTATATCACTTAATTCTTTGTGATTTTGTACTCAGTTTGATAATTCCTATAGTTAATGGGTAATTACTGGATTTTATCGACATATAACTAAGTAATCTAGAATGTAATAGATTCTTCTGAAGTATTTATTAATAGATCTTCCTTGTAACATTTGTATTTTTGAGTAATAGAAACTAAGAGAGAAGAAAGCTGTTATATCCTAGATTAAAGTGTCATATTAGACTAATCACTATACCGTAACCATATAAGGGAAGATTAGTCAACGGTATAAAATATATAAGTCAACTTATTTACAAGGTTGTTTTGTGAGAAGCTTCTTTGTTCAAACTGTCTGGTTGTAATACTGTAGATCGTTGTACAATAATACAAAATCTGTTCAATACTTCACATCTTTATATGGTTCCTTAATTTATATCAGGTTAATGACAGACTTTGTGTTCTTAAGTGAAATTATGTTTCGATAGTGTAATAAGAAGATGAAGATTATCAGGACTATTATAGTGAACAGAAAACGAGTGGGACAATCGAATGTGTTCAGACACAAATTACAGACTATCTAACTAAATTCTCATAACCATACAATGAACAGTTAATTTGCAAATTAACAATCAATTGTCTCAATCTTCACTGTTCCTTCTGTAAATATCAGTCCATCTTCTCTAATTACATTGTTTATGCATTTTCCTACCAATCGAGTTTCATTTCTGTTCTTTCCTTATCGGTCTTCTGCCAAAATACATTCTATGTCTGACCATAACCGTATACTACTTATGAGGATATAAGTAGACCACACTACACTATGTGATATATATTAGTGCAATACATTATGTTTTCTGAATTATGTACAGTATGGAATATATTCCCATGTTTATGGTTTCTTTGTTTTAATGAATGAATTTATATAATAAATAATATATGAATAAAATGACCACTTCCTGTTTATGGTACAATGTATGTGTATATTTTATGTAGATTTCATGTTACATGAATTAAAAACTTTCCTGACGACGTAATGTTAAATTATTATAAAAACCATAAGTAGTATCGTGTATGCGTTCACAAACTAATATTGATAAAATCAGAATAATTTGATTGTATTCTGAATCAACATTTTTTGGCATGACTATTCATTATTATAGTTAGAATTGTATCAATCTCAGAGATAAAGTGAGATAGATTGTGTGGATTACATTAAATGATTTATTTGTAATAAGAAATCCGACAAAGTAACAAAACAAGATTAGAGACTGACCAGTTGCAGTCCTAAACATCAATGGGAAGATTCAAACAAACAATACCAATTGAATTTAAACTTCATCCCATTGCACAAGCAAGTGGCGATCAGGACTCAGTAGCTGAGTGGATAATGTAATGACGTTTGAAGCGAATAGTGCTGGGTTCGAGTTCCAGAGTGAACATCAACTCTGAGATGTGGGTACATCCAGCTGCCGAGTCCTAAATAGGACGAAACGCGCGTTCTGGATTCCATTGCTAACCACTATCCATTTTTGCTTACAAGATATGTGGTTCAATCCTTTAATGTATTGATTAGTTTTAAACGTTAAATAAAATATTTGTCTCAATGGAGGTATCGTTAACGAGATTCGATATGGCAATAATTGAACATTGGCTTATACTAATTCGAGTGACATCAAAAATTTAATTTTCTACTTATTGATACTTTACTAGTCGTTAAGCGCTCGTGCGCGAAACTGATAGGTCCTGGATTCGAATCTTGCGAGGCGGATTCATGAATGCACATTCCTGAGGAGTCCCATAATAGGACGAAACGGCCGTCCAGTGCTTCCAGGTTTTCCATGGTGGTCTAGCTTCAATTGGTTCATGATCTCAACTATCAATTCTATAATTGTTCCTATTATCAATCTCAATAGTTTTAATATGTTATAAACCAAAAAAGAAAAATTGTTTGTATCATGGGTGTATGAGTAAACTCCTTCTCAATATCTTTTTAGGACATCAAATCTGTTACAAATAAAATTATCATCACTGGTGAATACGTCTGAGATTCTTTGCAACATATTCAATGCTCAGCTAGTGAGTTGTACTTGAGACTGTTGAAAAGTAACAACAGTTGAATTATTTTAAAACTTTATTTGGTGTGAAACTATTTACAGTACCAAAAGGTTAATTTCCTTATCTTTAGTTAACAGTCTGAAGTTTGAGCGACTCCTGAGTGGTATTAAGGTTCTGGGATCATTCACCGGTGGGATCGTGGATAAATAATGATGATGAGTCACATGCTAGGACGAAGTACCTGTCTAGTGCTTCCTGGTTTTTAGTAAGTGCTGAATTTTGGTCAGTGGGTAGAAATTACACATAATCATTTCATTTTATTCCTTTAATGAACGTTTTTATTTCAAAATACCATGTTTCTGAAAATAACTACAGTTTGATTATGTTTCATCAATTGAAAATTAACTAGAAGATAAATTTATGAAAACTCTTAGATACTTCATGGCTTAATTTAGAAAACTTCAATATACTCCTCAATCTTGTCAGTCCAGTTAGTTCATCTGATATTATCAATCAAAAAATGAAATAAAACATACATTAAGAAATTTTTGTTTAAATTATATTGTGTAAAATTTGGGTTCGACATGAATGGCAGCAATGATGTTAATAATCACTTCATTCGTCGACACATGTTTAATGTTAGTAATTTACAGTACAACATACTCAGTTTTCCGACATATTCTCATTTCATAGCTATTTAACTTGTGAATACACAAAAAGCTATCTACAAAAGTTTTCTAATCAGTAATGAGCTTTCTTTTACATTTATTAGTAAATAAACATGATCAGCTTTGTTTCCATTACATCTCTCTTCACTGCATAATACACTTGATTCATGAATTCGATATATTACACCCCTCTTGTTTTGCCAAAGGAACTGAGGAACACATTAGATCCATTTTATTGATACTTCTTGAAGTTTCAAGCGATTAAATTTATGGTAGGTTGTAAACAATTTACTAAAGCTCATAAGTACACATGGTTACCATACATATTAAGTCGGAAAACCGGAAAAATTATGTCAGAGAATAAAATGTGTTGCCCAAGAGTTTAAGATGAAACAACCTTGACTTATAGTTGTACATAAAATATCATCATATCTTACGTTGGTGATGTGACTGCATATTTTTCACATGATTTCATTATAATCAGTATAGGATTATGGAGGTTGTTGAATTTCGTTGTAATTACGAATCGAATAACAAACAAATAAAGACCACTATTAAAACATTTGAAGCACTAGAGGGCCACATCATCCTAGTATGTGACTCAGCAATACACATCCACGACTCCATATACGAAAAACAAACCTATGATTTTCCGTCTCGCCATCGAACATTTAACTTCTAGATCCTCACTCAATGGTTTAGAGGTTAAGCATTCGAAGTGAGATCACAAATTCCTGGTTCGTTTCTTACACATAGAGTGGTGGTTGCCCATTGCTGAAGAGTCTTATAACAAGACGAAACGGCCATCCATGATTTCACTGAACTTCATGATAATTTCAAGTAGAAAGAATATTTTCTTAAATTTTTAGGGTAAATACTTACACATTTTTTTAGATCAATTCATTTGACTTAAATACATATTTTATGAAATTATTCATTTAATATGTAATGATTGTCATATCATGTCTCATTTACAATTCAATGAAAAACTGACCAATCAAATCTCGCCAATTAATTAACCAATCACAAATGAGTAAATTGATATGGTAACAAATTAAACTTGTCATCTTTCAAAATGTATGGAATTTACCTGAAAAATAGACTTATCCCTTTTATTTTTTTACTGAAAATAATTAATTGATTAAAAAAATAAAAAAAAATTTTATTTTTCTTAAAATCATTAATTAATATAATCAATAATGACAACTAAAGAAAATCCAATCAATAAACCAAATTCATTATTAAATATTCAATATTCTCATGACAACATATCACAAAAATCAATTTCTGATAATGAAACAATTTTATTGGATTGTAATAATATCAGTCATGATCAAAAATTATCCCCCTCATCTAAAATCAATAAAATGGATCAATGTAAATTACCATCAAAACAATATCTTAATATTCATTCTAATTATGGTATGTCATTATCTAAATTAGATAAAATAACTAGATCATCTATGACAAAATTAAATAAAATCTATTATAATACACAAAATAATATACAAAAATCATCATCAAATGATAATGCATCACGTCGTTGGAAAAAAGTACAATGTACAATGAAAGTTGTCCTAAGTTCAATGGATCATGTAAAGCTTAAACGTAAATTACATAATAATAATAATAATAATGAATTATCTAGAAGAGATTCATTTATGTATCGTTTTTCAACACAAAGACGTGGAACATATAATAATGATGATTATTTTATAGATACAAATTATGATCATTCATTTATTGATCAATTATATTCACAACAAAAATTAGATAATTATAATTGTATCCCAAAAATCGATAATAATGATAACAATAATAATAATGATCATGATAATCATATTAATGATGAAAGAAAATCATCATATCATAAAGTTGATTTAAATGAACAAATAACTAACAATACTACTACTACTAATAATAATAATAATAATAATAATAATGCGGAAAGCTTAGCAACAACAATTATTCCAGAAAAACAATTACTTTTAGAAAATCCAATAAATTCCATAACACAAGATGAAATGTTCTACTTAGATACACCAACTTTACCAAATAATCATAATAATGATTATTCTATTAAAAAAAAATTAAGTAATGAAACAAATAAAAGTAATAAATCATTTGAATTCAATAATGAATTAGAAAAAAATTTAAAAAATTTAAAAAATAATAATAATAAATCCCAACTATTGATCATTTTTTATCCAAATAGTACTGGTTATTTAATATGGTTAACAATAGTATCTATGGCATTATTATATAATTTATGGACACCAATAGCACGTCAAGCATTTGATGAATTACAATTAAAATATCAAACAATATGGTTATCATTTGATATTTTAACAGATATAATCTATTTAATTGATATATTTATACAATGTAATACAAGTTATTTAAAATGTGGATTAAAAGTAAAAGAACATCAAAAACTATTGATACGTTATATGAAATCCTATAAATTCCTTTTAGATATTACATCATTACTTCCATTGGATTTATTACAATTCAAAGTTGGTATCCAACCAATGTTACGTTTTCCAAGATTTCTTAAATGGTATAGATATTATGAATGGAAATTACGTGTTGAAAATAGAACTATATTTCCTAATATATGGAGAGTATTAAATTTAATTCATATTTTATTCTTAGGTTGTCATTGGTTTGCTGCATTTTATTATTTAATATCAAAATATGAAGGATTTAAAAATCCATGGGGTTATCAACCATATAATGATGCAGAACAAGTAACTATGTCTAGAAGATATTTAAAATCATTTTATTGGGCTACATTAACATTAACCACAATTGGTGATTTAAGTTCACCTTCTAGTAGTATAGAGTAAGTAAAATTTCAAAAAACGTTTTTATGTTAATTATTGTTATTTTAATCAATATTACAACAAAGGGAAAATTAGGTATATGTAAGATTCTATCAACTAAATTGAATATCCGAAGGGGGTTTTGTGGAGATTTTAGTAATTTTATACAGTTGAGATCATGAGTCAATTGAAGCTAGACTACCATGGAAAACTTGGAAGCACTGGACGATCGTTTTGTTCTATTGTGTGATTCCTCAGAAGTGCGCAACCACCTACGGCTCAGTGGTCTATCGGTTAAGTGCTCTGTCTCGAGACTGGTAGGTCCTGGGTTTAAATCCTTCGAGGCAGGATCGTGGATGCGCACTGCTGAGGAGTCCCATAATAGGACGAGTTGGCTGTCCAATGCATCCAGGTTTTTCATGGTGGTCTAGCTTCAATTGACTCATGATCTCAACTCTATAAATTGAATATTTCAAAATTTCATCTTTAGTGACATTTTTTGTTTTTCCTAACGGTAACTAGATTAACAGTTTCAGTAGAGTGTTATATTCATTTGAAATATTTCATCTTCATAAATACAAATCAGTTTGGGATAAACTCTTCGTTCTCAAATCATCTGAGTGTGTGGTAGTCAGTAATCATGGTTTTGTTTTCGTTTATCTAATCACCCAATTATTGATATTTTGGAATAATAGTTATTATTATTATAGAATTAACTAAAAGTATGACTTTTGCTAAGTGCGCCACACTTGAAAAGTTGCGTAGCATGATGGGGTGGTATTTTTGTCGTAGAAAACTTTACATTTTTCAAATAAGCTAGCATAAACGACACAGAATAAAGCACCCCTTCCATCATATGATTATATAAATAATAAGTCCCATTTTATTTTGTTTAGTTGCTAGGTGCAAAGTCAAAATTACTAATGAGAGTGGAAATTATCCCCACCCCCTAAAAATCAAGTTTTAGTTTTAAAATGAAGGGAAATGTTTCGATTGAGAATACTGAGTAAAGAATCAATAACTGCACAATTTATTATTAGTTTACATGTAGTTAGTACTACTTAATTGTTGTAAAAAAATGGAATGATTTTTTTTGGCAACATACCATTACAAACTATTAACATGATAAATGATAACAGTTTGATTTATGTGAAAGCCTTATCATAAGTTTTATAGTTTTATGATAAAAGTAAACTCAATTGAGTTGTGACTCATAAACGTGACTTATTAAAAAACATATTGATTGAGTTACTTTAAAAAAAGTAATTTTACAACAGCAAACATTCTATGGAATGACGTTTTTTTTTAAAAAAAAGTAATGATCAATAAAATGTGCAATGTTCGAGAAAGAATAATGTACTGTATGAGAATATTATACGTATATAATATGGAGTTATTCGTGAAATTTTAATAATTATAGGCAAAGATGGATAATGGCTAGTAATGGAATCCAGGACGCGCGTTTCATCTTACTTGGGACGAGTCAGCTGAATGGACGTGCATTCTAGAGTTGATGTTCACTCTGGGATTCGAACTCAGTACTATTCGCTTCAAAAGCCATCACGTTATCCACTTAGCTACTGAGTCATTTATTTTATTCACTTACGGGAGTTTTTAGTAAATAAATATATGTTAACAGTTAAACTCTACACAGAATAGGGACTGAAAAAAAGTCAAAAAGATTTAAGCAATATTAGATAAAACTAAATAACTTTTCCGAGTACTTGATCAAACTAGGGTTAAAGTTAACTGTTAGCGTACCTTTCATGGGAAAAGCGGAAAAATGATTCACTCTTTAACTAACGACTGAAACGATGAGCGGAAGATTTTGAGAAACAGACTATCTCTCCTTCATATAGTCTAAAATGTCCTTGTAGTGACCAGTAAGTTAAATGACAGATTGATATTTGAACTTCCAAGTATTTGCTAGGTAAAGAAAAGTATGGATAACTTGAAGGATAAAACAGTGGCAGACCTCGATGGATTGATTCAGATATCTTATTTTAGAAAGACTGAATGAGATATAAACCTGAGTCTAGGAAACAGACTTATCTCCTTTAGACTGTTTTGAACTTCCCATTAGCAGAGTTGATAAGAAATGACAGAGAGTTTCTTGTAATAATCAAAGAACTATTTTGAATAATAAATATATTTTCTAGCTTCTATCATTATCTAACGCCAAACTGAAGCTAAAAAAATTAACTAAACACAAAAAGTAAATCTTCGGTAGGTTTTGTAAAACTAACGCTGTTATCTAATTTAGGTAGTATCATTTGAGTTAAAGGAGAGATTTAATTCAGTCAACCAACAGGCGTTTTAGAATTATTTTATATTGGATGGGGTAAAGTAGGTAAATTACTTTACTGAACATGTGAACATCCCTGGTCGAGTTAAGTTAACGGTGAAGTATCGTTTAGACCACCTGAGATAATTAGTATCTTTTAAAAATATTTACCAGAATATACTCCCTAAGATAACTTTTACTTTTTCTCATCAACTTTGTACATGAAGATGACATAATTAAGCCTGTTTAAAAAACCAACAAATCTCACCTTTTATGAGCCTAGAGTATCAATTCAGTAATGTTTTGAATACGCTACTGTGATTAACCAATCATGCTCTGCCGCGATATGTTGTGCTGACTGATCATTAGAAATATACTTCTTTGGTAGTTATTCTGAAATTTGTATACAGATGTAGATATAATGGTTGAGGTCCATAGGTTGATCATAATCTATGGCTAGAAATATCCACATAATATAGTTGGAAATAAATGGTTTTTATTTCCTTTCAAAATCTTGAATTCATCATTATCAGTATGGGGTTGTGGAGAATATTGAGATTTTGATTGAGATTATGAATCGATGAATGTTAGACCACAACTGAAAACCTGGAGGCATTGGACGGATGTTTCGTGCTAGTATGGAAGTCCACAGCAGTATGCATCTATGATCCCGCAAGTGGGACTCAAATCCAGGGACTTCTGTCTCGCACGCGAAAGCTTAACCTCCAGACCACAGAGTTAGCATCCAACGGTGTAAATCCACAACATTGGGCGACCATCTTTATTATTGCTTGTTCTACATTTCATACTTGGTGAGTACTAAATAAAAACAAAATTTTATCTAGAGTAACTAGATAGATCTAATTATAATTACATAATCGCGACAATGACAACTGAATGAAAGTTATGAGAGAGAAGCAGTAACCACGTAAAACAACTTTTTATATTGAGCAAGGACAATTGAACAGATAGACTTCACAGCATATATATATATATATATATATATATATATATATATATATATATATATATAATAACCACTGGGAATAGGTTTCAATTGGATCATGAAGACGTCAACATCTGGAGGAAAGCATGGGATACAGTGGACAGGCAGGATGCAGCTTGACGATTTAGACTTCGCGGATGATCTGGCTCTTCTATCACAAACGCAACAACAAATGCAGGAGAAAACGACCAGTGTAGCAGCAGCCACAGCAGCAGTAGGTTTCAATATAAACAAAGGGAAAAGCAAGACTCTCCGATAGAATACAGCATGTAGCAATCGAATTTCACTTGACGGAGAAGCTTTGGATGATGTGAAAACCTTTACATATCTGGGCAGCATCATTAATGAACACGGTGAATCAGATGCAGATGTGAGGGCGCGGATTGGCAAAGCAAGAGCAGCATATCTACAAATGAGGAACATCTGGAACTCAAAACAATTGTCAACCAACACCAAGGTTAGAATTTTCAATACAAATGTCATTACAGTTCTACTGTATGGGGCGGAGACGTGGAGAACTACGAAAGCCATTATCCAGAAGATACAAGTGTTTATCAACAGCTGTCTACGCAAGATACTTCGGATCAGATGGCCAGACACTATCAGCAACAAGTTACTGTGGGAGACAACAAACCAGATTCCATCCAGCGGAGGAAGAAATCAGGAAGAAGCGCTGGAAGTGGATTGGGCACACTTTGAGGAAATCACCCAACTGCGTCACAAGTCAAGCCCTCACATGGAATCCTGAGGGCCAAAGGAGAAAAGGAAGACCAAAGAACACATTACGCCGAGAAATAGAGACAGACATGAGAAGAATGAACAAAAACTGGATAGAACCAGAAAAGAAGGCCCAGGACAGAGTGGGTTGGAGAAAGCTGGTCGGCGGCCTATGCTCCATTGGGAGTGTGGGGAGTAGTGTAACGTCGTGTACTATATTACACCTACGTAGCTTATTCTAGTTTCTGGACAAGCCAATTCACCTGTAACGTTATGGTCATATTTTGATCTTGTTAATTATTCGCTTATTGACCTTGACTATTTTTTCATATGAGCGTATGTGTATGCACACTTCTTATCCTACCTATTACATGTCTGTCATTCATTTTTGTCTGACTATAAATGTTGATTAGTGCTTGCTCATAGCGAGTTAACTTACCAGCCATCTCCCATGCATGTCATTTTTACTTCGCTCGCTAACATTTGCTCATATGCTCACTGCCTTCTAGCCTATGTTATTTGTCAATAAAAATGTAGTTGCCGCTTCCCTTTGTCTTCTGATATTATACACCGTTCAGATTGATATAATAACGGTTATCGAAGTGAACTATTATTGAAGCACGCCACTACAGGAGTAACAGGCGTGAGTAAGTAAGGGAATAGGTTTCAATTACATAGCGTTCTCATGTAACAACAGGATTGAGGTGGAAAATGTTACATTAACAGTTCTTGCTATGGAAAGCTTAACATATAATGAAATTGATTTCGATCAATCCTGTCAGTTCCATTCCTCTTATTTCTTTTCTTAGTCATATTTTTATTATTTCAAGTTAACCGCCTTTAATCATAATTCACGTTTCTAAGTAAGTTGATTTAAAGTGTGAAAACGTGAACTGAAAAATATATTTTGTGTTCGATCCTAAACTGTTTGATTCAATGAGCATGAGTGAAGTAAACACTATCAGGTTATATTCAACATAGTTCTCCATTTTTAATGGTTGTTTAATCTTAGCAATTTAGTGAATAACGCGTTGAAGTTTGAACCAAGAGCTGTTAGGTTTAAGTCCCACTGTAAACACGAGCAGTGTATACTTATGTACAGCTGACGGTTACTAAGTATAGTTATATACTTTTCCAGTATTCCATTGCTAGCCACAATCAAAATTTACCGAAACAGTACTTCATTTGCAATGATAAATCACAGAGTAATGACTATTATCATGTCACCCTAGTCCTTAACGCTTATCAAATTCTATAGATTAAATTACAATTTCAGCCATTAGTCTAAGTAAATCACACTTTCTGTACTTTAAAGTTATGTTATTAGAAGCAGTAAGCAAGAAACCTTTGTCCTAGGTTTCGTATTAGTCGGCACATATTAAATAAACTATAATGATTGCTGACAGCTTGTTTATAAAGAAGAAATGATCAGAAAACTTAGTGTATTTACAGAAAACAACTGATTTATCATCTGTTTTATCTTTCTCATCCAGGTATTGTATATCCTACAGTGCTAAACATTATTCAATTAACACTAATGACACAACTTCTGTGTAACCGATCGGTTGACAAACAATTATTTTTGTCAAGTTACAAAAAATCAGGAGTTATTTTGAGGATATTAGATATGGTTAAAGAAACGGATTTATTATAAAAGCGATAGTCCAGTAAGTTATCATTTGACACTTGACATGTGAAAAGTTCTACTTTGAAAAAAAGGAAAGTTGAAAGACATAAAATTACAAAAAATATCATGAATATTCCATAGATGGTAATCATGACAGTTTGAAATCTAATCTCTTTCCATGTGTGCATAAGTATATGTCTTCATTTTTCTATCAAAGATCAAATTATTTTCAAATATTATTGAATCAATAAAAATAGGTTAGGGGGAAATTATTTCGGTGTAGATCAATAATTGCCATTTGCATAGCAACTATTAAAAAATCGTGAAGTACTGAACAGATGTTTGCATTAGTGATATTCCTTCTAGTAGTACTCAACCACAGCACTTCCAGATGCTAAATTTATGACCCCTGACGCCTCTTAGTAACCATGTTGTGATTTAAATCATTGAGTTGGCTTTTACTGGTTCAAATATACAACTATAATTAACTTAAATTAGTAGAATATATTATCATACTTCTAACATAGGTGTATTCCCCCATTCATGGTAGTTTACTAGAACTTTGAGGATTGTTTCCAACATTGATCACATTCATTAAAACATAAAGTTAATTTTAGTATTGGGGTGATTTGTAATTTTTCAGTTATGATATAAATATTAGTTGAATTGTTACCTATTGTTTTTTTCTTCTCTTAATTAATGCTTAAAAGAAAAAAAATCAACAAGAGATGGAATACCTGGGTTCGAATCTCGCGGGGTGGGATCGTGGGTGCGCACTGCTGAGGAGTCCCATAATAGGATGAAACGGTCATCCAGTGCTTCGAGATTTTCCATGGTGGTCTAGCTTCAATTGACTTATGATTTCAACTATTAAAATTATTTTCTATCTATTTATTTATTGGATTAATAAATAAAACAAAGGTATTTCTAACGGAATTAAAAGCAGTTGTAAGATATACAGTGGCAAATAATAGTTACTGAATACATAAATCATGGATAAATGATAAGATAATGATTTAACGAAGATATTAACCAAGGTTCACTCTATATCATATACTGATGAAGCAGTAGTTTATTGGTTTAGTCATTTAACTTCTAGTCACTAGGTTGCAAATTAGAGTCTAGATCCATTTAATTCAGTTTGGTATTACTAGCTCTCACACATAGGTTATGGCTGAAAGTCAAGTACTCGAATATGCACTCGGTGAGTTACATACATAAATCTATCAAATATTCTAAACTAATTAGGCTAAATTTACAATTTCGAAAGTTTTATTCATTATTATTCACTTAACATTAGACTATCAGTACTTCATTTCTTTTTTCTTATCTTTAGTTATATAGACTGCATCATTTTGTTACCATTGCCGCAAAAACTTTCTTGATTAGTTTAGTTTACTTTTATGGAATAAAACTGCTTAGTATGATGTAAAACTTGGTGGAATATGTTACTTAAAATAATATTAACATATATACTTACACATAGGGTTATCATTTATTTTGTGTCTCCTAGGTATTTCTTGTCAAAATGTTGTATCATATATATGATTGTATGTACGTTTATTCATTCGTTCAAGATACATTAACAGTCAGGCGTATTTTGATGATAAATTAAGTAAAACAATAATTCAATATGTTATATCTAGAGCTTTGATTCTTACTATGCCGCGTACTACTAGACTACTTGAACGATAGAACCCGCAACGTCGCAAAAGAGAAGACAGAAGACTAGTAAGTAGGAACTTTTATTCCCCAAAACAGTGTCAAAATGTAGTACAGAAATCTCATACATTTATAGTTATTGGCTGAATGTAAATCATCATTTCGGTCAACCAATAGGCACATAGGGGGTCATTCTTATCCATCCAATAGGGAAGCTACACATCGACATTCTAGGATGTTCCCCTAGCAGTGATTGGATGGAACGTCTTCGGCTCTTTCTGGGCTTCTTGAAGGCTTCCTGGAGTTTACCAACGAGCCATCTGCTTTTCTAACACTAAGTACGGATACTTTACTAATTTGCTTTTCATGGTTAATGTGACGGACTTGATCTTCATTGAACAATCGCTAGACAAGGAAGCACTTGATATTCCTAGATTAGGACTCCTTAGCACTGCTAATACGTGATCCATCCACCGGGCGTCGAACCCAGAATCATTTGTCTTGCACGAGAACACTTAACTTCTAGACAACTGAGCCAGCATCCAGTGGTATACATGTTTAGCTGTAATCAATCCCTAATATCACAAGTCCATCATTCAATGTACATTGTGTTCAGTTGCCTCTCGCTCAACATAGTTGAACTTTATTGGTTATGATTTCTCACTAGAACTCCAGAATCACCATTCAGAATTACTCACTAGCTAGTGAATGATTGAATACCATAGAGTTTATTTAATTTTATTTAAAAATTGTGTTAAGTTACGTCTATTCTTTTACCTATCATGAAAACATTATCACTAGGTTATTTTGATTGCTTGATAAGCAGATGAATAAAGAGTGATGGTAGAAATACGAATTTAAATTTATTTAGAATAAATTAATTTTGTTTTAAAAAAAGTTTTTCCAATAAACAACACAGCAAGGCATCATTCACAGACTGATCTCCGTAGGGATATCATTAAATAACTGTTTATCTCTATTATGGGACTCTTCACCAATGCACACTCACAACTCTGTTGTGAATCGAGCCGATTACCTTCGCTGTATGCTAAATAAATTCAAGCCACACGATATGCAACCAATAAATAAAGTGAATTTCTCCAAGATCCACGACATAGAAACACTTTTGCTTGTCTGGTTTTTCAGTTGGAGGACACATTGGTAGTACAATTGTTGGCAATGATTAATCAAATGCCATGTTGACAAAACAAGATTTTAGTTACTTGTAAGTAAATATTGACTACTTATGATAATGTTATCTTGTGAAGTAATGAAAACCTCTCGATTTAATCACCAGAATGAGAATAAATTTTTGGCTTGGTCGGATGCATTCAGCAATGTGAAATTTCGAAGCTTTTGTTGTGATGATGAATTCTCAATATTTCAACTGACAGAAAACGTTCATGACGACATGGAGAGTGATAAATTGATTCAACTACTTTTCAAGCATCCTATAGAAACTTGTTATAATTGACTGTACTTGAAACTTTAACTAAAGCAAAATGGTGACATAGCTTTAGTTAGACTTAGTATGATTTATGATAGTCAGGTTTGTCAGTTTTAGTCCATTTAAAATGCATGAACGTTTCATACCATTTCAATTCTACATATTTTACTATAATCAGCGATTTCTTCCGAAGGCTGACACTCCTAGTGAGATATAAATCTGAATCATTCAGTGATAAAGTTCATGACATCACGACTGAATTATTTCGGCCATGAATGGCATATCCAGACTGTGATATTCATGCCAATTTATCATCACTCAACAATTAACGTTATATTTACAAGTCTTAACATCTAACATGGCATTGAGCTATCCTCAGTCACTTAGACTAATAACTACATTGAACTTGATCGATGGAATTCGATCATCACCAAAGACTAAATGAACCTGGCAATACAAATCCTATCGATATTACAAAATTTGTCACAAGCATTAGATACAGTATAATATAATTTAAACCTGCATAAAAATTTTGCCGATAAATTTGCATAGATTAATTTCAGGTACATGACATGTAACATATGGATTAATCAAATTAATGCTTTCAGACAAAACCTGGATTAAGCATCAAAATTATTCTTACTGTTGTCATAGAAAGCAGTGATAGTTAGTAAAAACAACTCATGGTGAATAATGTAAACGAATAAATGATTACATAAAGTAATATTAGCATTCAACAATAATATTTGTGAGAAACACAGTGGTCGATGACGATCAGGGTCATGAAAGACAAGAAAACTGATCTATGGTGAATATTGAGAATTAACTAAATCAGAGGGGTTTTGAGGAGAATTTAGTATTTTCATAGTTGAAATCATGAATCAATTGAAGCTAGACAACCATGGAAAACCTGGAAGCACTAGACGGCCGTTTCGTACTATTATGGGACTCCTCAGCAGCGCGCATCCACGATCCTGCACTCACGAGATTCGAACCAGGACCTACCAGTCTCGATCCAGAGCCCTTAACCAATAGACCACTGAGCCGGCATCCGACGGTGTTAATGTTCGAGACTAGTAGGTCCTAGGTTCGAATCTCGCGAACTTCTGAGGAGTCCCATAATAGGACGAAAAGGCCGTCCAGTGCTTCCAGGTTTTCCATGGTGATCTAGCTTCAATTGACTCATGATTTCAACTATGAAAATTAACTAAATGTTCACCGAATTGATTGCCTATCAACTGTATCATTCTTATTTTATCTTATAACATAGAAAGTTACAAATGGATTATGTTGTTAGTTGTTAATTTTTGTGGCATTGTCATTTAGTTTTGATTGGTCACTGACTGTAACAAGCTATTATTATACATTTAATTGAAGCTAAGTTTCATCTGAATGATGGAATAGTGGTTACATAACATAAAAATCTAAATCCTACCGCAGTCATTCCGGTTTATATGACTTGTCTCTATTGCGAAAGATAGCTTAAAGCCAAACATACGAACCTATATTACGTTTCTGAGTTCTATCGATTAAAAAAAGTAATTTCGCATTAACATTCAATTGAAACTAATCTATTTTCGCAATATGGGACGTAGGAAATTAGATCAGGAAACAGTAAAAAGTATCACAATTAATCATTTTTTGTTAACAAAGCTGACCATTTTTTTCCATCATTTCCGTGAAATAAGTTTTCATCTTAGGGAGTCTGTGAGAATAGTCAGATTTCCTTGTTTGGTTATCTGGAGCCCGTGAGATCGGAACGCAAAAAAGGAGAGCAGTTGTATTGATCTGATCTAAATATTTATTAACTCCTTAGATTGTTTTTTTTTAGTACAAAAAACTTTGGGTAACCAATAAGAGGCTAAAATTAAGACAACAGCCAAGAATAACATTAAATGACAATTGGTCTACAATACAGTTTCCCACCCTCGCTTATACAGTGGCTAGAATAGAGAACAACTCGTCAATCAAATAAATTCTCAAACTATACAGTTTGAATTTACGAATCACTCAAACAACAATAATATAGAGCGAAGTCCTGACCATACATCAATAGAATCGAGAACTTACAATGTGGGCATAACTGAGCCACTAATGGAAGAGAACTAAATCATAGGCCCGTAATAATCAAAGAATAATTCTAGAAAGGTATAACATATTACACTTATTTCTGCGTCTAACAAGAACTTACAAGTAGGGATATAAAAGAATATAATAGTTTATGCATTTGGTAATTATACAATAAAAATATAAACAATCACTTAGGATAAGATCGTCCCAGAGTTCGATTTGGCTTTACATCTATCCCGACATAGTACGTTGGTGAAGAGTGTAAAGGATTCGACTTCAATAGGAGGCGTCGATTCTCTAAAGATTTTAGGAGTCGTTTACTGACAAGCACCAAATAACAAGAAATTTAAGTCATAGATTTCTACTAATTGACTCTAACTTCTTAACGTCAGATCATACTCTCTGTTAAAAGATTTTGGTCGTTTTAAAAATCAGTACATTAACACCGCTGGATGCCGGCTCAGTGGTCTATCGGTTACGTGCTCTGGCGCGAGACTGATAGGTCCTGGGTTCGAATCCCGCGAGACGGGATCGTGGATACGCACTGCTGAGGAGTCCCACAATAGGAAGAAACGGCCATCAAGTGCTTCCAGGTTTTCCATGGTGGTCTAGCTTCAATTGATTCATAATCTTAACTAAATAAAATTAGTAGTTTTGTTCTCTTTAACTCACAAAACGAACCTCCACCGAAATCATTCATCTGAGCTACAAATTTTCCCCACCACCTCAAAATGCAATTTTTAGTATGTGTACAGTTACCATATGTAATAAAATTTATACTATCATTATAAATGAACGTTATCCCCATTTGTTTATAAATTTAATCCAATTAATTAATCCATTAGCTTCTGTAATGTAACGGAATGATCAACCATATGTTACTAAAATTTGGTAATTCCTCATAATTAAGAAGGAAAAATTGTTTACTTCATTGTGAATGTATAATTTTAGACAACAAAAGATCATTTGTGTCTTTGAATATGGATAATTAACAACTTAACTGGTTGTGAATGTTTATTATAAATAAGATGAAGATTTTCCTCTTTTAAGACTTTACTGAATCAATATCAATAAAAAAAAAATCATTTTTGATAAAAACAAATTTCATACTATTCAAGAAAATTATAAGTTCCATACAGTATTTTCTTTCTTGTCAATATCTAATTGTGAACATACATATGTTTAATTATTCCCAGTTCTAAACAATCCTTCACCTAATGTATACTACCTTCAAGTACATTAGTTAATTAGTAATGGCTACATTCAAAAATGATGGATAGTAGCTAGCAGTGGAATTCAAGACTCACGTTTCGTTCTATTTGGGACGAGTCAGATGGATGTACCTGCATTCCAGAGCTGATGTTCACTCTGGGACTCGAACCAAGTACTGTTTGCTTCAAACGCCATCACGTTATCCACTTAGCTACTGAGTAATGATAGTCACTTGCTTGTGCAATGGGGTGAAGTTTAAATCCACGTGGTATTGTTTATTTGTATCCTTCCATTGTTATTTTAGGACTTCAATTGATCAGTCTCTTATTGGCATATGTGCATCCTATGTGGATTGTCTCGATATTGCCTTAATTCACAAGCGCGTCCTGAATTCCATAGCTAGCCACTATCCATCTTTACTTATAAAGCTTATGAATTAAGGCAATATTGGAGCAGTCGTCAAAGGATGCACATATGCCAATAAGAGGCTGCTCGATTACAGTCCTAAATAACAATGGTAAGATACAAGTAAATAACATCAATTGAATTTAATACATTCAGAAATGTTGAAAATATTTATCATCATAGATTGATCTCATCTTGGATACAATTGACGGTCAGAGAATACTGGATAGTTGTTCATTCTAGTATTAGACTCTACAGAGATGTATACCCACAATCGCTTTAGGGATAAAATCCGTAAACCCCAAATCATGTGACACATGCTTAATTGTTAGATTCATCAGGTTGATGTTCACTAGTACAGATTTTCGACTTCAGTCAATTTACAATACTGCACAACCACCATCTGTTGTTAAATCAGTTACAAATTCTTGTGAATACAATTCACATGAAGTAAGACACTTTATACCATACTAAACGAACGCTTTTTGTTTACTGTCACCAGCGTCAGTCCATCTTCATTGAACATAATTTTTCCCTATTTTCATTCTTCATCTGATGACCATTATTTAACTGTATAGTTACTGATCCAGCGTAAGTGTGTTGGCTAGTGAATATATCAATAAATTAATAATGTGATTATTTATTTAGTCAATCTAACTGATAACTAGACCAATATTCAAATACAATCTCATAAGTTATATGGCTGAACGAGAACAAGATTTTAGTAATAAAAGATTAATTACTATTCCTATCGGTGAACTTATCACTTTTGATGTCTGGCTAGTTTTCTTTTCGTTGAAAGTTAATCCTATTAAGTTAATTGGCTATATGTAGGATGCTAAAAAAAAACTCATTTTGGTCTTCGGTACATATTATATTATAATAGTGAAGATTTGGAGATCACAAGAATGATTTTTTTAAAAAGAGTACGTTCTTTGTTCTTGAAGGTTGTATCGTGGGTTGTCAGTTGCTCAATTCCATAATCAAATATGCTAAAAAAAGAGTTAACTGATTATTAACTGAGATTAAATGACCCAAATTGAAGAAAATAATTTTCTCAAGTTGATTTTTGTCATGGATTAATCTCAAGTGGAGAATCTGTGAAAACCAGTAATTAGTAGATTTTTTTTTAAAAGTCCTACAACAGAAATTCACAATGACATGCACTCGTAGCCTCACTATAGAGGTCGTATTCAAAGGTTGGTTTTTTTTAGGCAAATGAGTAAATACAACTTTTATGAATTATTATGTAGTATCAGTTTATATGTTAAGCCCATATACTTTATTCTAGCTACTGGCCAAGCTAATTCACCTATACATTATGAGTCATATTTTGTTCTTGTTAATTATTCGCTTATTAACCTTGACTATATTTTTATATGAGCGTATATGTGTACCCTTTGTATCTCACTCATCATATGTCTGTCATTCATTTTTGTCTGATTATAAATATTGAGTAATGCTTGCTCATAGCAAGTTGGCTTCCCAGCCATCTCCACTATGCATCATCTTTGCTTCACTCGCTTACATTTGCTCATGTGCCTACAGCTTTCTGGTCTGTATCATTCATCAATAAAAATGTAGTTGCCGCTTCCTTTTGCCTTCTGATTTTATACACCGTTAAGATTGGTATAATAACGGTTATCGAAGTGAACTATTATTGATGCACGGCACTACAATTATACTCCGCCTGTAGCTCTTCTAGAGTTACTGCTGGTCACAAGCCCCGGTAAAGGAGGAGGGTTTGGCATGGGGTTAGTGACCCCATCACGTAGAAAAACTAACTCGCTAAAAAAACGCTATATATTATTTACTTACTTATTTACTTACACCTGTTACCCGTCATGGAGGAGCATAAGATCACTTATATATACCAATAGAATATTCAAAATAGCATTTACACTGTACATTAAAAAAAAGAAGTTAGTATGTATATAAATCACTTATATTCATGTATTCATTCAAATACACTGACAACTATTGAATGATATTAGTTGGCATTTTTCTTTCTTTAAAAAATCACATGGAAACTATTTTGATGACGTTAGTTTTTACTGTGGAAAAAGATTTAATAAAATTAAATGGTAACTATTTTTTATGTCTATCAAATTTATTTTTTGATTGATAATCAATAATGAAGTGTTTGTTTGGTTTTTTTCTTTCTTTAGGATTCCTTGTGTTGTTTATTGATTTTTTTTCCATAATGAAATAATAATATAGAATTTGTAATAACAATATAAATATCAGAAGGGGGTTTTGTGAAGATTTTAGTAATTTTATATAGTTGAGATCATGAGTCAATTGAAGCTAGACCACCATAGAAAACTTGGAAGCACTGGACGACTGTTTCATCCTATTGTGCGACTTCCCAACAGTGCGCATCCACGATCCCGTCTCGCGAGATTCGAACCTAGGTCCTATCATTCTCGCGCCAGAGCTCACTAGTGACTGGCTCCATGAAATATAAATAAGTGATTGGTTATTTGGGTATATTTATGAAAACTTATAATGTAAATTGACTAATTTCCAATTAAAGATGATATAAAGTTTTTGTTTTGTTGTTTAATTAGACTGTTGGAAAGGCGATTTTTGATCTTAATTATTTTGATAGTGTAATGAGAAGATGAAGATTATCAGAACTATGTGATGATATATTAGTGCAATACATTGAGAACAATCTGATCATACTTATACCTGTTTAGAACATTTTTATATAAAAATAAAAGATCAACTAGACTAGAATTTGGGGGGGGGGTAAGAGGAGACAAGGATAATAATAATAATAATAATAATAATAATAACGTGAAAACAATTTGAAACTCAATCACTCTGGATAATAAGCTAATATTACCAGGGTAGGTTGAAGATGATAACAAACTGTTTTTGATTACATAAAAGGGGATTGAATTTTCGTATGGTTAAGGCTTCAATAAACCTTAGTAGATGCCCTTTCACACTTTTCTACAACACCACAAAAGTAGAATTAAGATCAATTTTATGACCTGTTTCAATTATGTGTTTGGTAATAGAGGATTATGGATATTCATACTGTACTCTTATTGGGTCATTTAATTCTATTTGTTTCTGCAGCCATTTTGTATTGCGCTAATATATATCACATAGTTCTTATAATCTACGTCTTCTTATTTATCAAAGGGTCTAATTGCTTTAAAGATCTTAATTATATTAACTAAGGTTTAATATTTTGATTTTCAATATTCGAGTTTATTTAATATATTTAACCTTTATATTTTGTTAATGAATGTCACAGAAGTGAGATAGACATCTCTGATGAGGTCGAATAGAATTTATCTGAAGTTAGAAATGTGATCAATCGTATTATAACTCAATAGTACCATATTCTTGGAGGATCTGGAGATCCTGATTTCGACCGTCATGTACATTTTTGTGTAAAAAAAATAAGAATTACTTCACCTGTTACTTTTCTTGGTTATTATATTTTATTTCACAGATGGTGTTAATACTAGGAGTACAAGATGTTTATTTCTTCAATAAAGATGGACGTTTTTCCAGTCAGTTGAATGTTATAACCTTCAAATGTTTGTTTGATTGGAAATATTCCTCGTTTGATATCTAGGAGATATTTAGATAATTTATTAAGTATCAAGTAGCTACTATGTCTCAGGTAACATTGCATTAAAATGTCGCTTTAATCTGAGTAGTTTTCAGAATTTGACAACCGTTTATGATATCCTGCGATAAATAGCATTCGTCAGGAAATGAAATTAGTTAGGTACATATCAAACCAGGAGGAATTAGACAGCTCTCGGCCCCCAAATGCCCAGGTACGGCCGAGAGTGGGGACATTCCGATACCCTCTCGAAAATCTCTCACATGGCGACGTACATACAACCACTGCCAGGAAAGTCCCATTCCCTGTCTTCTCGCGCCACGGACATTGTTTATGAAATTAAGAGGACGAAAAGCAGATGTCCGGCGCTTTAACCGGGTTGGTGGACACGGAAAGTCCACCTACGGGAGTTGGAAAACCCTGATTCCAAACCAATGGTACACGTTCGCTGCAGTATCCTGAGGGAACAAATGGTGTATGAATCAATCGTTGGTCACCGGCTACCATGGAACTGCATCTTCTTACGATGCTCCACTGCCTTGTGGATCAGACCTTTAGGTCAAAGGCTCCGGGTGTGGCCCCCTAAGAGAACCACCAGCTTCAGTTTGGGCACCTGGTCAGTATCACAGCCTTCACACAAATCGAATGAGATTTGTGTGGCACATATGTATCTGATGCCTCTTTGTACCAATATTTATGTGTTTAAATAAATAAATAAACGTCCTAGCACTAGACTTCTCAGCATTATGTGCTCAAGACTTCACTAGATAGGTAAAACTAGTCCAAAATTCAACGCCTAGAATTTTCCTCAATGAGGATTTCTGAGAACTCTTTTAGTGAACCGATTCTGTGATTTTCATCCAAATCTTATTATTACTTTGCCTATTTTGGTAAGTTTGTTGTTTAACTAACTGTGGTCTAAATATTACATAAAACTTCAGACTAATAATTATTTACTTAATGGACTGACATCAAGTTTTGGTTTCCTTGACAATAACTTTCTTTCAACGTAAACATATGCCTTGTAAAATTAAGTTTTGAGGTAGACAATGGTTGAGGATGTGCGACTCTCATTCTAACTAGTTCAATTAACAATAAATCATAGCAGCGTCAGTCGACTTGCCATAAATACCTAATACCTTTAGTCTATTCTCAACATCCACTTAGTATTGTTTTGTTTGGATCTTTCCATTGATGTTTTAGGATTGCAACTGGTCAGTCTCTAATTGCCATATGTGCATACTGTGCGTATTGCCTCGATATAGCTTAAATTCATAAGCATTGTAAGCAAAGATGGATAGCGGCTAGTAGTGGAAGAGTCCCAAATAAGACGAAACGCGCGTCCTGAATTCCCCTGCTAGCCACTATCCATCTTTGCTTACTATTCTCAACATCGCTTACTTTGTGGTTCCTCTATACTCTACAAATGTTTCCAAGTCATCTGTGAATGAATACTTTTGGTCAACTGTCTTCAACAAAGTCACTTCAAAATAAAGGCATTATTTAACAGAAATTTTTAAATTCTGGTTGAATAATCGTTAATTCATCATATAACTAGAAGAAGAGGAAATATATAGTCAGTTACCTTTGGGTCGAATTATCTGTCTAAAAAATGTCCAAAACTAATGGAATAGCTGATTTTATTCAAAGATAATTTGCATCGATGATTAAGTTTATAGTTGTATGATGTATTATAAGTTTTTTCTATTTCCTTTTTAAATGGTCATTGGGTCATTAGTAATGTATGTGTAGAAATGGTTTGGGATTAGGGAATGATAGGTTATTTTATGACGACTGAAACTGTTAGTTACAAAATGGCCAAGCGTATCAACTCTAACGGAACATAAAGAGCAACCGGTGTAAAGAGAACTACAAACGATAACCAGATATCTTTCATTCCAATGAATTGCATTACGATAATATAACTAGATGTTCAGTATTGATTGTATATGAATGCTTGACCAGTAATTTGATCAACGTACTTACTAATTATTTAAATCCTCCGGCAATGTCTTCCAACTGGTAAAACACAAAATAATCATGTTGGAAATGGCAGTAGGACAATGTGGAGATGATTTAACTTTCAAGGACGAGGTTACCGAAGGACCTGAAAAGTGTGTTATATCTAGTATCTAATTTCTGAGGTATTTCTTAATTGCTTTCTTCATAGTTCTTCATTTTTTACATATTTGATCAGAAGCTAAAGTACATTCAATAGGTTTTGAAATAGGATTGAGGTGTTTTAAGTCATTTTCATTAAAACAAGCCTAAACATTTACAGCACATGTTTTCAACCCTAATTAATTCTCATTACAAAATCAGTCAATTTCAAATATGATCCATATACTATTGTTTACTAAGTTATAGGCACCTTACTGGTATTGTATGTTCCATAATAAAACGAAACGGCTATCCAGTGCTTCAAGGCTTTCCATAGTGCTCTAGCTTCAATTGACTCATGATTTCAATTATAAAATTACTAAAATCTCCACACACTCCACCTTTTATACACTAGTTTGAAAAAAAGAATCATCCCACTGATTTTTGATCAATTATGATCAACTGTGAAAATACTGAAATCTCCACGAAACCCCTTTCTGATAATATAATTCTTTGATTTCTAGTGAGAAGTAGTGACCAGTGGAGTTCAAACCATGTCTGTTGTGAGATAAAAACTCACTGAAGACAATTGGCGAACAGTTGCTCATCTTCGTGGGTTGGTTAAAGTTAGACATTAACACCATCGGATGCCGGCTCAGTGTTCTATCGGTTAAGCACTCTGGCGCGAGACTGGTAGGTTCTGAGTTTGAATCTCGCGAGGCGGGATCGTGGATGCACACTGCTGAGGAGTCCCACAATAGGACGAAACGGCCGTCCAGTGCTTCCAAGTTTTCCATAGTTGTCTAGCTTCAATTGACTCATGCTCTCAACTAGGAAAATACTGAAATCTCCACAAAACCCCTTCTAATTACTCAATCATTATATTCAGTTTCATTGGTAAATAATTTTCATTAGAATTCTTTAATGAGTTAAATTATTTTTGTGAATTCACTAAAAAGAAATGTTTACATTCTATTACCATAATGAGCATAATTATCTAGGGGGGGGGGAATAAAAAGCTACGAATTGAAATTTCTTTAACATTGAATACATTAAACTTCTATAAACAGTATTAAGTTGCCTTAGATACATATATATATACCCTTTTTTTCTCTTTAAAAATTTAATTTTCATCTTACTACAGCATCCGTGGACAAAATGGTTCTGTTTCCAATCTATGGTATGATAAATTTAGAAATGATAAAGTATTATACTACTTTAATTACTCATTTCTTATTATTTAAGTAGTTAATAATGCATGTTTTAGTATTATATTGTATGCTCAATATGTACACCATTCATATGTATATATATATATATGAATGTTGTGTATCTGTGTGAATATAAACACTGTATATAGTTTGCACGAAAAATTTGTTTCTATATAATGAAAGATTGAATTTTACTTGGATTTTGTTTTTTATAAATCGGAAGTTGGTTGCACGAGTATCCATTTGGATATATATATCGTTTTACCTTCCCATTACTAATTTTTTTCTTGTTGTTTACTCACTTCTCTATGTTTTTTTAGAGGAGGGGGGGAAGTAGATTAAGATGAAAAAAAATATTAAGAAACTGAATAAACAACGAACAAAATGTAACATTAAAGTCACTTAGTATTATTTGTTTGAATCTTCCCATTGATGTTTTCGGACTGCAACTGGCCAGTCTCTAATTAGCATATGTGCATATTGTGCGTATCGCCTCGATATAGCCTTCATTTACAAGCATTGTAAGCAAAGATGGATAGTGGCTAGCAGTGGAATACAGGACGCACGTTTCGTCCTATTTGGGACGAGTCAGCTGGATATACCTACATCTCAGAGTTGATGTTCACTCTGGGACTTGAACCCAGTACCTTTCGTTTCAAACACCATCGCGTTATCCATTTAGCTATTGAGTCCTGATAGCCACTTGCATGTGCAATGGGGTTAAGTTTAAATTCACTTGGTATTGTTTGTTTGAATCTTCCCATTGATGTTTTTGGACTGCATCTGATCAGTAAAAATGTAAAATTTTTATTATTAATGGTAAATGTTGTGTATTTAATATTAATTGTATGTGTTGTTCTGTTGATAAAGAATGAAATGTTGTTTTGGATAGAATATTGGTTTATATCTACTTGAGTTTTTTTATTTTCGACTCAAGAAAAAAATATCAATGTATTTTATCGTTTAAGTTGTCAGTTTTTGACAGAATACTGATTGAAAGAAGAAGATAAACGTAACTTCATTGATGACTTATTATTTCTATTACAACGAAAGGAGATTTGTATAGAGCCTTTAACCTGAAGATGGATAACAACAGTAAATAATTTTGGCTTGATGATAAAATGAAAGGGAAGTAGTGATGGATAACCATTTTGTCCTAGTATGGAACTCTACAGAAGTTTCTTACTGGTGAGTTATAAGGTTCTGGTGTGAAGTTGTGACCACTTGAATTCAACTGTATCGGGAGTAACATAATTACTACTGATGACGATGGATAGTGATTTAGTTAGACTGCGAACTAATTGAAACTGAATAGATAGACCATCCCATTTCAGATTAATAAACCAGAGATAATGCGTTCCTTTGAAAACCCGGAAAATGCATAGCCTGATCCTTAGTGATGCCTGGTTTGCAAAGGTGATGAGAGGTAGTAAGGTAGGACATAATTGCTGTTTGGTGCTTCTGGTTATCAATAGTCATCTAGATAAATACAGCCAGTGATATGAACTGTACTTATAATTTTTGTTAATGATTTTATAACAATTTTGATAGTTGAGATCATGAACCAATTGAAGCTAGACCACTATGGAAAACCTGGAAGCACTAGACGGTCGTTTCGTCCTACTGAGGGACTTCTCAGCAGTGCGCATCCACGATCCCGCCTCGAGAGATTTGAACCCAGGACTTATCAGTCTCGCGCTCGAGCGCTTAACCACTAGACTACTGAACAGGCATCCAACGGTGGTCTAGCTTCAATCGACTCATGATCTGAACTATCAGAGTACTTTAATATCCATAAAACCCGTTCTGATTTTATAACAGTTTATTTGAACAATTTATCATAATAGAATTGTTTGTGTTACAAAAAGAAATGACAAGATATGTAGCTTTAAATACAGGGGGACAGGTTGACAGTAGATAATTGATTATAGAATATCTCTGAACTAATAGAAAGCTAAGGCAAACATATACATGCTATGGTAAACAAACTAACTAACAATCTAGTACCCATTAATTATACTTATATGTAGATTATCTAAGACTTCTCTATATCATTTATTTAAAAGATAAAACGATGTAATAAATATCCAAAGGTGATATTTTAAAATAACAATCTCATAGCCACGACTTTTTCCAAGTTGAAGAATGAAAAAAGTACAACATTCAATGATGAAAAGGTTCACTTTCAAAGAAATCAGTCTCAGAATAGACAGGTACATTTAAATATCACATTCAATTGGGTATTATATATATCATAATTCACAAATTATTGTGAATATAATTTAGCTTTTTAGTTACAACTAAATAATCAGTAACACTTATGTCATACGACTGATAACATTTTTGGTATGTACGTGAATTATTCGATCAATACATGTGTGAACATAAGAAAAGACTCGAAACATTCTCAATAAATTCATGATATCTCGAAGGCTCGATGAAGAAATACTGAAAATCACCCTTTTGAATTGGATTAAGAGTTTCCTTGAGAGCTGTTATAACTGGAAGGATAGTGAAAAAGATAAATAAATATGATTCCTAATTTTTTTTATGGTAGACCATTAACTATTCGGAGGCTAGTAAAATTAATGAAGTCGTAATACAAATATTTATAGTTGGTAAAAAAAAGAACAAGAGACAACAAGGAAGCTAAAGAGCCTGGTTTCTCTAAACCTACAAAGAGGTAGATAGTTGAAATCATGAGTCAACTGAAGCTAGACCATCATGGAAAACCTGGAAGCACTGGACGGCCGTTTCGTCCTACTGTTGGACTCCTCAGCAGTGCGCATCCACGAGGTAGATAAGCGCAGTCACTCTCAGTCTAAGAATGATTAATTTATAATACAAGATCCTTAATACAAATACTATTTTTCTTCAGTTGATTGTTTTAATAGGAGTGTGTAAACCATATCTTAAACTGTTTAAGTGCAATTTCAGAATTCAGTATACTAACAGTGGCTTCTAGTCAACAAAAGTGTATTTAATGTTAACGTTATAAATAAGTGATCATTAAAAAAAGCTACTGAAGGATATACATCTATATATTTTACATTTCTTTGTAATTAAAACGCTAAGAGTGTTTTTTTCTTCTGCTCTCCATATGATTAAAGTGTTACTTAATCACAGTTTTCAAAGAAAATCTGTTCTCCTTTCGATGCAGAGTTTTATAAAATGAAATGACGAGGTGAAGAGGTGAAATCAAATGTTGATAAACAGTGTGTTGTGTGTACATAACGAAAAGTTCTTGGAAGATGACTACTTCCATCCTATTTCAACAAATAAAGTTGGTAATCACTTGTGAAGAAAGCTGATTTTAGTTGTATAAGCCTTAAGTACATTTCAGGCTATATTGTTTAGAGAATACTATCATTTGAGAAGTATGATGAGATAAACAGATAAACATATATATTACTCATCATAAAGGTTGAAGCTGCTTTATATCTGTTAGCTTTCATCATCAACATTATTCAAGAAACATATGATCATTGATCAGTTTTATTAGCTGGAACTTTACACCTCTAGACTAACAGACTTCTATCAGATGAAAACTAGAAATTTGATGAATACCTGAGAGCATTTTTGTAATTATATTCTAGATAAAGTCTTTATTAATATCTTAGTGTATATCTATTACCTACGAAAACAACTGACCGACAGAAATGTGGATCGTCAGCAATTTCTAATGACAATAGTCTTTTAATGTATCAAACTGACCGAATGGAAATCTGGTACATTATTAAGTAGTGTTTGATTTCTAGACGTTCTTTATTTAGTATAACTACTTGAAATAACCTTGGAGTTCCTCAGGAAATAGCCATTTATCCGATGTAGAATATGAATAATATAAACTAATAAATGTCTACTTAAAAATATTTTCATTTAATATTAAATAGTTTTTGAAAGATTATTATAAAAATAATTTTTCGACTACTGTATTATAGTTCTTCTTTAAAAGTTACTTACATCATTTATCAACATAGAAAACGTTTTAGGTTAAATCTAAAAACACTAGATAGTGTAGGGAGATAGATAGAGTGCGGAGTGTCTGCTCTCCCACTCCAAATGCTCTCACATGGCCACGCGTATATAGCCTCTACCAGGGAAGTCCTACTCACTGCCTTCTCGTACCACGGGTGTTGTTCACGAAAGTGAGAGGACGAAAAGCGAATGTCCGGCGCTTTAGACGGGTTGGTGGACACGGAAAGTCCACCTACGGGAGTTGGAAAACCCTGATTCCAAACCAATGGTGCACATGGGCTACAGTATCCTGAAGGAACATATGGCGTATGAATCAATCGTTGATCACCGACTACCATGGGACTACATCTCCTCACGATGCTCCACTGCCTTGTGGATCAGACCTTTAGGTCAAAGGCTCCGGGTGTGGCCCCCTAAGAGAACCACCAGCTTCAGTTTGGGCACCTGGTCAGTATCACAGCCTTCACACAAATCAAATGAGATTTGTGTGGCGCATATGTATTTGGTGCTTCCTTGTACCAATATTTATGTGTTTAAATAATAATAATAAGATAGTAACAAATGTTTTAGATTCTGATTGTTAATATTGATTTCGTTTGTGATTCAGATGTTATTGGCAGAGGGGATTGGGATCCAGAACCTTCGGTCTCGTGTACGAGTACCCAACCTCTAGACCACTAAGATGTCATACGAAGCCATTCAGTAATTATTCTTAATTCCATTACTCAGAAACTATGGGTCTAGATTTTCTACATTTTATCAAATAATCTGTGACTTTAAGGACATTTGTGTCATCTAAAAATAGTTTATTCTATAACACCAAACAGTGTGATTCAAGTCACTGCCACTTGTCCTTTTTAACACTATTGTTAAAGAGAAACTTATCTAAATGGAATTTTTACAATGAATACAAAAAAACTGAGGAACTCACAAAGCCATCAACATTCACTCTCTCGTAAAGTTGTCAGTTTAATGAATATAATAACTAATACTGCATTAACATTTAGATGTCGTCTATACTACAAAATAAATAGGCCTTTTCAATTCAGGGCAAAGAATATGTACGGGCAGTAAGGGATACTATTGATAAAATAATTTTATGACAGTTGTTTCCAACGACATAAATGATATAATCTTGAAGCTTTCATTTTCTTCCTGGATATTATCATCAACATAGACAAACAGACAGAAGTGACCTATGAGAATCTTTTTCATAGTTGGCTAGCAGCATATTCCGTCAACCTTGAAGCTAAATGGTTGTTGCTGACATTTATTTTGCCAGGTTAAAAAGGAATAATATCAAACTGAATATGCAGACAATGAAAGCCATATGAATAAACCATTTATCTCAGACAATCCTGTTTCAATACAATCATCTGTTTTTGCTTCATATCTACACTTAGTCACTGGTAAAATAACTGAAGATTAAAATATGTTAACTACTGTATACTGTCTCACTGGTTTAACAAATATTGTAATCTCTGCGAGATACAGGTCCAGTAATTTATTACTACATAGTCATAACTTAAAAGAAAACAGCAACTACTTAGTACTTTTTGATGTTTGATGATTTTTAAGTGATTTTGAATAATGAACTAAATAACCTTTCTATAATAGTTACAGGATCTTCGCGAAAACAAATCCAATTATTAATGTTGATAATTATTGATATTCAGTATTATAAAGGTTTCTTATGGTAAGCCGATAACATTTGACGAGTAACATTGGATTAATAACCAATTATACAACCAATAATCTCATTATTACAAGTGACGTTATTTATAATGGATACAATTTTCGTAGTTAAAAATGAAGTGTTTATCAATGATGGATAGTGGCTAGCAGTGGAATCCAGGACGCGTGTTTCGTCCTATTTGGGGTGAGTCAGCTGGATGTACCTGCATCTCACAGTTGATGTTCACTCTGGGACTTGAACCCAGTACCTTTCGCTTCAAACGCCATCGTGTTATCCACTCAGCTACTGAGTCCTGATAGTCACTTGCTTGTGCAAGTGGCTGACTGACCAGACTAACCAGTTGCAGTCTTAAACATCAATGGGAAGATTCAAACAAACAATACTAAGTGAATTTGAAGTGTTTATCAGTTTCTATCGTTTGGGAGGTGGAAATATGATCATCCTGAGTTACTTCTAACTTAGATAAAATTTTTCAGTACCTATTATTCATGTTCCTATTTTTTTTAAAACGAAAAGTCAGTTTTGATAAAATCAGGTTAATTTGTTTATTTGCATGTTTTCATCAAACATAAGAAAGTTTCTAAAATATGTGCTTTGCATAACTGGTTTGCCAGATAGATTTCTTCATGTTCTATTGATGATAAGTGGTTTGTTGAATAGATTAAAACAGCAGTGAGTATTTATGATATTGCATGAAGAAGTCACTGTAATCAAAAACAGGAAAAAGGTATTTAAGAGTCTTTGGATCAATGATTTCATGTTCACCAATTGACTTAAAGATGATTGATTTAATCCAGTATGGTATCATGGGTGATCAACAGTGAAATTTCCAGACTCAAACAGAAAAAACTGTTAGACGCTTTCTTGTTTTTCTCTGATTGCTTCAAAATATTGATATTGTTTGTAGTTATTTTATAAAACATTTAATGTCAGCAGAATTCATCACCGTACAGTATTAAGGAGTAATAATAAAATACAATACTTTATTATCTGCTATGCAGTACATATGAGTTATTGAAATAAAAGTATGTATGTTCTTAATTTGAGAATCATGTTTTTAAGCGTTCAACCATGAAAAACCTTCAAAGAAACTGAGAATGTTAGGAGTACAAATGATGTATTTCGCTTTGACATTTCACCTGGCTAAGTAGTCTTGTAGAATAATTTGCGTTTATCGAAGTAATTTTCAAACTTTCCATCTACGGTAGTCTGAACTAATTTTTGTTTTCTATGAAACACGACAATCACTTTCATTTGAAGCAAGAAATTCATTTTGTATGACTACTAAACAAAATAATCGCGTATTTCCAACACATGTGTTGAAGTTTTCCATAGTCTGTAACACGTCTTACGTTGGTTAGACAGCCATTGAAAATTAAGAAGCTATTTTGTTCCAATTATGTCTACTAGTTTATATGTGCATCTCAAAGCACATACATTGGAAGAAAAGCAAAAAGGGTTAATGTTTACGTCTCTGAACATATTCCACAAAAGCCTAGACTAAGAGGAAAGCACTATTTCGACAGTATGACTGCCCACCGTCTACGTGACAGTAGTCATAATTTTGATATCTCAAAGTTATTCAAGATAATGAATAAATAAAGAACGTTGATTTAGCTATGGCTTTCTGAACCAAATTTATGCATCCAAAATTACTTAGCTCTCGATTTTCTTTTGATGTGGTTAAGAGATTTTCCTCATTGGCACTGATTATCAATCCTTATTTCTTATCTCATCTGAACTTAGTCAATTTCATTTTAAGAGTTACATAATTATAACATTAATATCTTATTTCTAAATAACTGTTTCTAATCAGAAGGGGTTTTGTGGAGTTTTTAGTATTTTCATAGTTGAAATCATGAGTCAATTGAAGATAGACAACCATGGAAAACTTGGAAGCGCTAGACGGCCGTTTCGTCCTATCATGGGACTCCTCAGCAGTGCGAATCCACGATCCCGCCTCTCGAGATTCGAACCCAGGACCTACTGGTCTCGTGCCAGAGCACTTAACCGATAGACCACTGAGCCGGCATCCAACTACTAATTTATGTACTAATTTATGTCTCTATCCTCTCACATTTTGCTTAAAAACATTCTTACATTCAACTTAAAAATATTTACACTTTAACAAATAAATATCTCTTATGGTTGTTCCACATTAATTGCCTTTTTCAGATATACACAATTATATGAACGAAGAATATTCTTTTCAATAATTCCTCATCAGGTTCTACAATCATAAATCCAAATTAATAATCCATAAAAAAAATTGGCAGAGTACATCATTTAAGAAACTGTAATATGTGAATCAAGGAGTGTTTGTCATATAAAATAAGATCGAATCGTTAGTGTTGGGATGATTAATATGAAGTGTTAACTGGGATCAGTTTATAAGTGAAATGAAATTGTGAGATGAATGATCAGGATAAAGACAGTTGACATGGAGTGAGTGAGACTACAAATCAGAAATTACGTAATATGTAGAATAATATGAATGAGGTCAGATATAGTAGATAGGGTTGGATGCTGAATAAATTTCTCTAAAAGGTTAGCAAGTGTGATAAGAATAATAATAATGACTGGTAAGATGTGTAGATGCAAAGCCAGAGTTGCGCATCCAAAAGAAATATGTTCAGCCGCTCCTTTTACCCTGGCCAACTTCAGGGTCAACTTGTTAACAATCAATTTTATAATATGGTGACATTAATCTGATTAATGTTCATTTTGATATCCTGAACTTATTTTATCTACACATCATACCATTATTATTATTACACTTGCCAACTTTTTAGAGAAATTTATTCAGCATCCAACCCTATCTACTATATCTGACCTCATTCATATTATTCTACATATTACGTAATTTCTGATTTGTAATCCCATGTCAACTGTCTTTATTCTGATCAATCATCTCACTATTTCATTTCCCTTATAAACTGATTCTAGTTAACACTTCATACTAATCATCTCAACATTAATGATTCAATTTTATTTTATCTTACAAACACTCATTGATTCAGATGTTACAATTTTTCTAATGATGTACTCTGCCTTAAACTTGGCCAATCTTCTTTTGTGTATTATTAATTTATAATTGTAGAACCCGATGAGAAATTATTGAAAAGAATATTATCAGAATAATAATCATATGCTCACTATTGACTGACTTCAAGAGATATGTCCTGGAGTTCTAGTGAGAAGCAGTGACCAGTGGAGTTGAAACCACGTCTGTTGTGAGATAGAAACTCACTGAAGACAATTGATGAACGATTGCTCAACTTCGTGGATTGGTTGGAGTTAGACATAAACTTTAAAACAATTAGTCCCTTTGGTAAATTTCGATAATGCAATGCGAAGAAGAAGTTAATCAGAATTATGTGATATATTAGCGCAATACATTTCGAACAATCTGATCACACATATACTTGTTAAGACATTTTTATATGAAAACTAAAAGGTCAACTAGACAGGTAAGTCGTAACAAAGAAAGGAAATAAATAAAGTACACAAAAACAATGTGATGATTACTCTGGATAATAAATCAGCATTACCAGGGTAGGTTAAGGGTAAGAACAAATTGTTTTTGAACACATAAAAGGAGTTTCAATTTCCGTACAGCCAAGGCTTCAATAAACTTTAGTATACGTCCTTGAAGGCTTTTGTACAACACTACAAACACTGACTTGATGTCGACCTTATGACCAGTTTCAACCAAATGATTCGCGATGGAGGAAGATGTTTGTCTATCCCGTGATCTTATTCGACTATTGGAATTCATTTGGTTCTGCAGCCATATAAAAAATGTCTTATAAAGATGTCTTAACAAGTATATGTGTGATCAGATTGTTCAAAATGTATTGCGCAAATATATCACATAATTCTGATAAACATCGTCTTCTCATTGCATTATCGAAATTAGACATAAACACCATGGGATGCCGACTCAGTGGTCTATCGGTTAAGTGCTCTGGCGTAAGACTGGTAGGTCCTGGGTTCGAATCTCGCGAGGCGGGATCGTGGATGCGCATTTCTGAGGAGTCCCACAATAAGATGAAACGGCCGTCTAGTGCTTCCAGGTTTTCCATGGTGGTCTAGCTTCAACTGAATCACGCTTTGAACTATGAAAAGAATATTCTTCGTTCATATAGTTGTGTTTTAATATGGTGGGAATTTTTTCAGAGATTTTTCATTAATCTTCACAACAACAACAACAAAAAACCAAAAATTAACTGTTCGCTCATTTTCAGGTTTAGTATTTCGTAAAACAGGATGGTTAGTTTTAATATATGATGAATTCACTTTTGTTCATTGTCAAGAATAATCTATTCTGTTTTATAATCCTTTTATGACATGATATAGAAAGCATGGTTACAGGCACATATATATTACATAGAAATTAACTGTCAAAACTAATGAAGTTATTTCAATATTTAACCAAATTAAGGGAATATTTAAGATTTTGCCTCTATGCATGTCAACTGTCAACCAAACACTAAAATGTTTTCTTGTACCATGACTCTGAAGCTTGTATACATTAAGGTATTACTATTTTTTTCACAGTGTAATTTTAGAAACTATGCTTCCATATGTTGTTTATTGTTTCGTTTCGCTTTTACATTTCATTTGGCTACCTGTATCTGGTGGTCATTTATAAGGTTAATAATATATCTACAATTTAAAAGCTACTTGAACCTACTGTTTTGATATGCTTGAACTAAGTCCATTTCGCGGTAACGAACGAAAGGCCAATCACACGATAAGCTAATCTAATCTGTTGTCTCAGGCCCCTCTAACTAGATGAAGAAGTTCAAGGCAAAGTAGAGGAATATATATTCCTAAATCAGCCGAGTACAAGCGAGTCATATGGGGAAAAACTCAAGCGTATATATACAACAACAAATTATCCTCGGGCATCACACTCAAAGAAACAATGGACCAATAGCGTTTAAGATAGTTTACAAGTGGGAAATATGACGTGAAGGTAAAAAGAGCGCTTTTGGAGCGGAAACAGCTAAATTCAAATTTTCTAAATAAAATTACAAAATTAAGCCATTTATCAAGTAAGTTCTGGGAATTTGACATCCCCAACATGTTTATTTGTTCGTAGACTGTCGTACCTAATTTAGTAAGAAATATATCCCCATGTATTTTATTTGTATATATATATCAGTAATGAATAGAATACTGATTTCCTGAATTCCTATCTATTTTCATCTCAAATTTAGGCTCACATTTACAATTGTGTCTTACCTCATTGGTGTATTCATTTTTGCAACAATAGTCGGTAAGTCATAATACAGTTTTTGACGTATATAATTAAATTATCATATTAATTTCAAGTATCAAGAGGTTTTTATAGTAATTCAGTGGATTCCTTTTTACCAATTCAAATGTACTGCCGCCTTTAGAGTTGAATAATGACATATTTCTCTTATCTAGATAAGTGAAGACGATTTTTTGTGTTATGGACTAGGTGGCTAGATAACCACTGACAACCAATGAATACTGAAAAAACTATTTTCCCCTAGTATGGAACACTTTGGCAGTATGCATTCACGACCTCACAGTAGATTCAGCCATGTACCCTAAAGCGTTAAACTTTGGGCTCCTATTTTAGTATCCAGTAGTTTAAATTTCTTACTCCTATCAATACGCAATATTACGGGACTATTGTTCATTCTCAGTAGTAACACTTATTTCATACATGATATAGGAGAGTTCCACTGGCTGCATAGTTTTACGATGAATCCGAAAATCATCTTCCATAGTTAGTCACAAGTATGTACTTTAATAGTGCTAGTGAATTCATCATTGCGATACGTATAATATACATATTGCTTATTGTTAATGGCCTTTAAGTTGGAGAATATTCTACTTTACATTTTTGTTTTAATTGATAACTTTCCATGACGTAGATGACCTACATTCATTGACTTTGATTACTCTTAACGATCTAACAAACATTTGTATATTATCAAAGGATTAGTTAAGCAAATGAATAGTGAAAGTGTGCTTTTATAAACAATAACAATATTGATATGATAGAATAACAATACCAAAGTTATACTTTGAATTTTTCAATATAAATAAATATCAAGACTTAAGTTTATTATGTAGAAATATAAACTACGATATCATTACCAAGTTTGAATTTGATAATTTTGAATAAATTGAGCATTGGGTAGATTGTTATAAATAAATTAATATATTTGTAATATATAGAGTTGAGATCATGAGTCAATTGAAGCTAGACCACCATGGAAAACCTGAAAGCACTGGACGGCCGTTTCGTCCTATTATGGGACTCCTCAGCAGTGCGCATCCACGAACCCACTCCCGCGGGATTCGAACCCAGGACCTACCAGTTTCGAGCCGAGGCCCTTAACCGATAGACCACTGAGCTGGCATCCAACGGTGTTAATGTCTAACTTCAACTGATTCACGAAATTGAGCAACCATTCACCAATGTCATCAGTGAGTTCCTATCTCACAACAGACCTGGTTGAACTCCACCGGTTACTGCTTCTCACTAGAACTCCAGGAAATACCTCAAGGAGTCAGTCACTAGTGAGCATCTGATATTTGTAATATCCCAATGAGTAGAAAAATTAGATTTTCTGACGTTTCGTGACTCAGTGTAGGACACTTCTTCAGAGAATAGATAACCAAATTAACATTAATCCAAGTTTAAATAGTACAACGGAACAATCAAAGAATATTAGGTGATCAATCAAAAACAGGTCTGAATAAATCACTGTTACGTCATTTCATTTCGGTCAAGGTGATTCATAAGCGACATGTATGTAATTTTGTGTGTATGTATGCACTATTAATAATGAAAACTGTGTGACCTTTATAATTACAAAGGATAGAGTTTGATTTGTAATGTAATGGTGTGAAATTGTAAATAATATCAGACTGAGTGACTAGGATAGATGGTCCAAGTAGTCTGTATGGTAAGGCCTTCCTTTCTATTGAGAGCTGTGGGATTAAGCATTATATGGAAAGCTTCAGCTACTCTTCTTTCTTTGTAGTTGGAAAAACCTTTCTGTAGTATTTTGATATTTTCGAAATCAATTTGATGATTGTTGAAAATGGCGTGAACTGCTATTGCCGACTTAATCTGAAGTCTATCTAATTCTACAGGATTATTAGGAAGTTTCTTTGTGTACCTGATATGTTCTTTGGCACGAGTCAAGATTTCGCGAGATGACTCTCCAATATAGAAGGCATCACAATCGACACAACCTAATTTTTAGACGCGGTTCTGTGTTGGCATGAATGGGATTTTTTCTTTTAATCGAACTAAAGTATTTTGAAGTGTGTTCGTTGTTTCGTAATATACTTTAATTCTGTGTTGTCTTAAGATCCTTTGGAGTTCTACAGTTGTGCCATGATGGTAAGGTAAAACGGCAGTACCAATCCATAGTATTTCATTCGAATCATTATCATTATTACTTACTGAACTGTCTTGTTTTAATATACTTCTAATAATCTTCATAGGAAAATTAATAAATTGTAAGATGCTGATTACAGTCTTTTGTTCTTTAAGTTTGTCCTCTTCTGAAGTGATGATCATGACTTCCGTTGTTCCGTTGTACTATTTAAACTTGGATTAATGTGAATTTGATTATTTATTCTCTGAAGAAGTGGCTTACAATGAGTCACGAAAAGTCAGAAAATCTAATTTTTCTACTCATTGGGATATTACGAAATATTAATTTATTTATAAATTACGATATTCGAAACTGAACAGAACCGCAGTTTCATATGGAATTTCATTCAACCCAGGTCTATGGATAGAAACTGAAGTTCTGTGTAGTTAGTTCTAATAAATGATCTTTTTTTTCATAGGATTTGAAAATATCCCTTTTCTTGGTATAGTCAAGATAACTTATTCAATACAGACAGTTTATTATGTAAATGAGTTTCGATGCATATACAAAAAATCTATTTGATAAAAAATATTTTCGGAAAGGAGGTTTTGTGGAGATTGTAGTAGTTTAATAGTTGAATTCATAAGTCGATTAAAGATAGACCACCATAGGAAACCTGGAAGCACTGGACGGTCGTTTAATCGTAGTATGGGAATCCTCAGTAGTGTGCATCCACCACCCCGCTCGCTAAACTCAAATCCCCGCGCAAATGCTTAACCTCTAGACCACCAAGACGGAATCCAACGTTGTTAGTGTCAAACTTTAACTATTAAAAAATATTTTATCAAGAAAGATTTTGTTGAATGTGACTGTAAAAGTTTTTACTAATGTTCGCAATTATGTTAAAAGAACTACTTCCTTATGTTGGGGACGTTAGATCTACAGAACTCACTTGGTAAACGCCCTAATTTTATAATTTTATTCTGAAAGTTTGAATTTTATATTTTCGCGCCAAGAGACGCTTAGTTGACTTACAGCTAACATTTCCCACTCGGAATTTCTTGACTGTCATTGGTTGACGGATTTCTTTAGTACACTATTTTGTGACTCTCCCAAGGGCGTTTCTATCATTGTATAAATAAGCTTGATTTGTGTGCTTAGTGACCTCGTATTTCTGAGTGCTTGTAGAATACATTCTCTACGTTTCATCAAGTCTTCTTGATCAAGTTAGCAGGGCCGAAGATAACGAACTAGAATAGCCTATTGCGTCACTGTGTCTTTGACCCTCGTCCCGTTTACTGAGTAAGGTGAACACGTAATAGCATCAAGCATATCACCTTAAACTTGGGAAGAGATAGAATATTGTACATTGTTTCCTATGTACTATTTTAACTTGTATTAATTTAATTCGGTTGTTTACTTAGTCTGAAGAAGTTAATTACATTAAGTCACGAATCGTCGTACTCATTGGGATATAACGAAAAACATATCTATTATTGAATGGAATAGCACGAATTCATTTTATTTCGAATCAAAATATATAAAAGCGTTAACTTAATTGGACAGAGATACTGGTTTAAGGTAATGTGTACCCATAAATAACATGACGAAGATTTAAATGAAACTGAAGAAAATGTTACAAATGAACCCAATGTCGAAAAGAAAACTATAGAATGTTACAGATAGTAAAAAACGTCATGAAGCTAAAATTAAGTTGGTTACACAATGAGATTGTTAATGAAATAGCATAATGATATTCTGGAATTATATAAGTTGTAATCATTTAGTAAAAAGAATAGAATTATTGATTAAAGTAGACTGAAAATTATGTAATTAATATGGTAATAAGGGTTGATATAATAATGACAAAGATACCATGATAAAAGAAGACTTATCACCGTTTCTTCTTGGATACATAAATCCAGTATGAGATGCTAGTAAGTGTTACAAAATCAGGATTTAACTATCAATAAATTTCAAATATTTCAATATATCAATAGGACGCTCTATGCCAAATAGATATCTTTAAATAGCACTAATGAAAGTAAGATGGTGGTTGGAGGTGGTCAACAAGAAACCCTGGACCCGGGTTTTGTGCTACTTGGCACTCATCAGCAAGGTATACCTGTAATCTTGAGGGAACTGGTACTACCAAGTAGCACGAAACCCAGGTCCAGGGTTTCCTGTTGACCGCCTCTAACCACCATCTTATCTCAACATAGTGCACGCAGTGTCGAGCCACCTAGACTAGTGGCCATATTGCAACTCGATCGATAGCATTCGATAAACACTAGGAAGGACTTGACACACATGACATTGATCACCACCCAGTGATCAATCAATCGTGACTAATGAAAGTTTTCAATCCAGCTGACTGAAGGTAATTTAAATTATGTCCTTGGAACAGAATAAAGGATGTTCTAAGTAATAAACGTTTTATAAAATACTAGAATAGGTATTATGAAGAGAATAAATCGCAGTATATAGTTTGTTCCCGATGAATATTTGTTGAGAATATATTATTTTCATTCGAGAGATTTCTATTCCAACATATCTAACTTTAGTAGAGACTATATTTTCATTAACGTACATACATTAGATCACTATGCAAAATCAAGGGGCCAATGAACAGCCATTTCGTTTTAGTTTCCTACTCTTTATAAGTGAATATAAACGGATACGCATAACATTCAACTTAAAATCTTTAGAATTTTTAGTATGTGTGGTATTGTGGATCTATGAAATCATTTTTCTGTTTTTAATATTTACAACTACAGTCAGTCGATGTAATGACGCTGACATGATTATTTGATATTTGTGGTCAAATGTCGCACTCCTTGCATAACCAAACTTCACTAGTCATGATTACTCTGTTATACTTTATAAATGTATCTATGAAATAGTCATAAATGAGATATTAATAATCATTTGTTTGAATGCTCTGATCAAGGTTATTTCATTTACTCAATGTAGTCCAAAATCTTTATCAAAATGTTTGATAAAGTGAAATATGATAACCGACAGTCAAGATACCAGGGAGATAAACAATTTAAATACATAGGAACTGCATGTTTAGTAAATGAATAAATTTCAGTAGTCAACTAAGACACAAAAAATAAAATACACTATTGATTATAATGGAATTGGAAGAGCGTTGGTTACTATGCTACATTTGGTCCACCATTTGTTATCTAACAACTAACATATCAAGGCACTATTTAAGCTGTACATTTTACATATTCATAAATAATATCTTATATTCACAAATATTTATTAACATAGTCAGTCAACCACTGATTATCTTGTATCTGAAGTTCATTTAGTCATGATTCGCGAACTTGTTTCATAAAATAATTATCAATCCCGTTACATTCTGGGTATTAATATTTTCAGGATGGGCTTTTTGTGGAGATTTCAGTATTTTCATAGTTGAAATCATGAGTCAATTGAAGCTAGACCACTATGAAAAACCTGAAAGCACTGGACGGCCGTTTCGTCCTATTGTGTGACTCCTCAGCAGTGCGCATCCACGATCTCGCCTGCCAAGATTCGAACCCAGGACGGTTGCTCAAACTTCGTGGATTGGTTGAAGTTAGACATTAACACCGTTGGATGCCGAATAGCTCAGTGGTCTATCAGTTAAGTGCTCTGGCGCGAGACTGGTAGGTCCTAGAGTCGAATCTCGTGGGTGCGGGATCGTGGATGCTCACTGCTGAGGAAGTCCCATAATAGGACGGAATGGCCGTTCAGTGCTTCCAGGTTTTGCATGGTGGTCTATCTTCAATTGACTGATGATTTGAACTATAAAAATAATAATACTTTAATTATCCACTATATCAAAGACGTCTTTCTAGTATATGTATAGAGTAAATGGAGTGAATGTTTTACTCGTTATTATAGAAACTTTCTAAGTTTTCAATTTACCTTAATACATTTAAATGAATAAATGACATTGATCTTTCAATCATAACATTAAACAACGAATTTTGTTTCTATGAGATAAACTTAGCCTATTCATGAAGTGGTCTTATCTTATGGCAGATACATACATGAGTTTAGTCTACATTTAATTAAAGATATGTTGGAATCAAAATATTTATAGTCTTTCATTGATATACTACTTAAATAATTCTAATGATCTAATTTTACCTTTTTCCAGTTGATGGATAATTAATTTATTTCTCCATAATCTATCTATAAACTGAATCTAATATCAGACTAATTATTTTGGATTGTTAATTATAATGAACTGTTTAGAAATTTCATTATACTTTTAAAGAAGTATGACGTCATGGATATTCTTCATTTGGTTAATGAATAAATTTAATAATACTTACTTACTTACATACTCCTGTTACCCCTCATGGAGGAGTATAGGCCGCACATCAGTATTCTCCATCCAACTCTGTCCTGGGTAATCCTTTTCAGTTCTTTCCAGTTGACATTCACCCTTTTCATATCTGCTTCTATTTCCCGGCGTAATATGTTCTTTGGCCTTCTTCTTTTCCGCTTCCCTTATTGATTCCAGGTTAGGGCCTGCCTCGTGATACAGTGTAAAAATAATCATTAATTTTTCAAAGTCCAATATAAGTCTAATATCTGATATTTACAATAATATTGAATGGAACACTGTTTTGTGTAACAATATAATTTACATTAGGGATTTCATTTCAAACATATAAAGCTAACTATATATGTCTTCAATAAACCTGATGCTGTAACGTATTCCAATTTACTGGATGAAAAATGTCAATAATATGAACTTTAAAGATCATATATAGCATTCGTTCGTTAAATGAATAGAAACAAAATTGCTAAATTTTGTAAACACATTGATCACTAAAGAGTAAATTTGCAACAAATGAAGGAACACACATCCTATCTCTAATAATATAGTCATGAAAACTAAAACCCGAGTCCCACATTTATAAATAAAAAGTAGATGAATGTAATTGTCATGACATTTTGATAGAGTTTTGTTCTCTAAGCTGGATGATTTGGTCGTGGAGCTTTCATCGTCCTTATGAACGACATTGAAACTTTCGTCAGTACATAACATAAGGTACAGAACACTAATACAATTCTCACAAGATATTTCTTAAAAATTTATTTAAACAGATTGAACGATCGTTTCAATAATATTTGATTTTGCTTTTGGATGTTTGGAGAGTCTTAGTTTAAACGTAGCCTACATTATTAACTAGTTCTAAATATAAGCAAAGATGGATGGTGGCTAGCAGTGGAATCCGATTTGAGACTCGTCAGCTTATTAAGCTTGTGACTTGAGGCAATATCGAGTGAGTTCGCATAGGATGTACATATACCATAAAAGACTGATCAATTGCGGTCCTAAACAACAATAGGAAGACGCAAGCAAACAATACCAAATGAATGTAATTCCAAATAGTTTTGTGTTTACTAGTGGCTAATTTTTACGACCATGATTTATTTGCCCACTAATCTGTGCCTAATATCCAGTTAGACAGAGAGTTGTCTTGATCTAGTATACGGCCCTGAGATTAGAGACAAGTAACCATCATAACACTGACCTTCGACCCCATTAGTTGGCAACTTATCTGGAACTGTATATTCGAAATATTACGGATTCACATGGGAAAAGTTAAGTGGAGAAATGGATGAATAACATGACCACAATGTACTAGGAATGGGGAGAAAACAATAAATTTCAAATCAGGACATATGAGTAGTAAAAATGGAATACATGAGTCACATTTCGATTACAGTAACCTGAAGTAGGAGAGAATGTGATGATATTTTATATATGAAATGAAGGCTTATAATTCACAGAATAAAAAAGTACGAACCTTACAGATTTCCAGTTTAGTGTAATATTGTCCCCAAAAGTAGTCTTCATTGTTTAACACTAAGAAGAATTCTAGAATTTTTCACAAAAAGCCATGACTGATATAGTCTAGTAGTATGGAAAATGTTAATAAACAATAGTTGAACAATATTGCTAATTGACTAAAGTCAGGAATGTGAATTAAAAAATTCCAACTCATTGTTTTGGTTTTTTTCTTTTTGTTGATCTTGCACTACTGGAAAGTTTGATATTAAAACGAGGTGGTTGCTCTTTAAATATCAATTGATAAGAGTTAATGTTTAAATCAAGTTGTGATGCCTTGAAATGACTGGCTTACGAAAAATTGGTCTGACGTATTGGTTATGTTCATAAGATTCGATATTAAAAATAAATATGAATCAGATTAGAAAGATTCCCTTATGTTCAACGAGTATCTTATCAATTACTTGAAAACTATTACTTACTTTACTTACTTATGCCTGCTACCCCTCGTGGAGGAGCATAGGCCGCCCACCAGTATTCTCCATCCAACTCTGTCCTGGGACTTGAAAACTATACTTGAAAATATTTCACCTCATGGTTTTATATCTATCACTAGTCATCAGGAAGTTAGTACTTCATGTTATCTGAAGAGATACAAACTAAACTTTACTAATCTCCCGACTGCTAGGCTTCTTGGTTGGCGTATTTATTAACATAGAACGGTGTATCTAACTGACTGACTTTGAATACTCATTGGTTTTGTTTAGTAGGAGATATTTGTCACAAAAAATGGAATAATAACTATTACTTCTCTTAAAAGACCTAGTATTTTCTGTCGACAAACTCGTTAGCTATCATGTTCACAGTACATATGACTTCATCTTGAAATTATTGTCCAGTATCTAAACAATGAATAAAATAGCTTTCATTATTGCTTTAGAATGTTGTGAAGCTTGAAACAAGACTGTAAACTTTGAAAGATAAAGGGAAACATTTTACAAATTGTTATGATTGTATCTGTTATATCGATTGAGTGCGTGCGTGTCCTGTTTGATAGATGAACGTGCTGATCCCCGCAAATCAGAGAGGAGCGAATTATCGATCGGAGCAATGATACACAAAACCCGTGCGAGCAGTCTAGAGCACTTATCGGTCCTGCTATCCGCCTAGCCCAGCCAGTTAAGTTCAGAACACCAATAACAGCCTCTGCAATATGAATCATTATTCTCAAACATACTGAGTTTATATACCAAACAGACAGACCACATCGCACCATAAAATAGAAATTAACATTTGTACAAGATTTAGCCAAATGTGGCTGTGAATAGGGGGAACAGTAATTAATGGACTAGGGATAACTCAAGAATGGTAAATCGTATAATAATAGTCTATAGGCCAAATTAAAGCTTATAATAAAAGGAACATGAATATGAATAGTTTAGTTACTTAACAATTATACAATAGGAAATATACATATCACATTGGTCCATAAATAGTCCTCAAAGTTACCATTCATAATTCTCCACGGGATATAACAGTATCTGATTAGATTATTAGACAATGTAGATCCAACTAATCATAATATGATTCGTTTTACCGAAAACTTGGATAAGACATTTAGTTGATATAAAAATGTTGATCATTTTATGATATTTTTCAATGCCGCGTCCACATAAAGAAAAAATAGTTTTTCACATGGTTACAAATAAATCATTATCCAAAAGTGGTCTATGATAAATCCAGTACCCTGGTTGAACAAAAAGTGTATTCTATTGATCGTAAATGATTTTCTCGTCAATTTACTTATAAATTGCTACTTTTTATTAATGTCCTTATCTTTCCTCGAAACTTAATAGCTTAAATGTTAAATATACAAACCACAACTGTTATTTATATCATTACTTCATGCGATTAACAATCAGTAATCATCAAAGGTGATCTGATTAAATGAACACAGTGACTAGTCTGTGATTAGATTTTTGGGACTGTATGTTTAACGTTCGATGGTTTGGAGGCGATCTACAGGATCTTGTGAACATAGGTTATATGGTAGTTAGCACTCGTCCTATACAATATTAGTAATCTTGATGTAGTTAGTACTTCTGATAAGACTCTAACCGGGATCACCCAGCTTTACAGACAGATACATTAATAATGAATTACTTTGTTCCCGATCACCCTACTGTAGGACTGAGATATTTACACCAAATGACCACTAAATACAACCATTATCACGTTGGATAGATCTTTTGTTTTGACTGAGTTCTATTGACTAGATTTCTATCATTATACGGTGTGAATTCTAAAGTTACGGTATCTTTGTTTCTCTGTTTACATCATGTTTTGATAAACAAAATACTGGATAATACGTCCACAAATTATGAAAAAGATTTATGACCTAGATAGATAAGTTCAGTCAAGCAATGACTCCCGCCTTTTCATATAAACTTGTGATACAATCGGTTTGAACAAACATTTTGTTGGTTAAACGTTTGATGAATATGAAACAAGGTTAGGAATTGAATACAATCGTTTTCTGTGAATCTAACGTTTCGCTTATTTAACCTAAAACTCCATAAATCTCTTATTTCCTAGAAAATCAAGAAAAAGTTGGACAATAAGACTGTCAATTATATTACCATTGCCCTTTTTAGTAGTCATTAAGCAACTTAACAAAAGGTACTGGGAATTACACATCACTAATGTCTAATAATTATTACCCCGATTCTAGGTTTATTTTACATGAATAAAACGTGTAACTATAACATCTTAAAGTATAGAAAGTAGGTAGATGGTGCAAGAAAAGATATCGTGCATGTGGTTCGTTAAATTGAATATTCACGGACTTCATAAAAGTTTACGTTTATGCAAACTAACGAAAGATATTGTATAAAACTGATTTCATACTGTCATTTCTTTTCCCAGATTCCATTGGACAAAATTTAATTATACATAGTTTCTAATTGACTTTCACATGGCTGTTTTCTTTGGTAAATTTTTTTTTCGAGAGTCAAAATTTAGTAAAGCTAATAATATAGAATGTATTTACTGAAATAAATAACTTTTAACCTAATGTTATATCTGAAGCGTTTCGAATTCACTAGTCAGCGAACGGAACAAAGACTTGTGACTAGAGATCGATAAGCTAGCTATTCTGACGCGTCCCAGACCCAAGCTAACTAGAGTAAGAAGTCCAAGTTGGAAGCGGGGAAAATATATTCCGTAGCAGCCAGAAGCACAGCAATCATAAGGGGAAAAAACCAAACGTACATATACACCAATAAATTTTCCTTGGGCAGAATTACAAAATAGCACACTAAAAGATACAACTGACCAATAGCGTTTAAGATATTTTATAAGTGGGAAATACGACTCGAAAGTGAAAAGAGCACTTTTGGCGCGAAAACAAGGAAATTCAAATTTTCAAAATAAAATTACAAAATTAGGCCATTTACCAAGTACGTTCTGGGGATTTAACATCCCCAACACTTAATATGAACCCCTTCTGTTTTCATCGAAGTATTTCAATATATAGTTGTTTATTAGTATGAGGATTTGTAGAGATTGTAATATTTTAACAGTTGAATTCACGAGTCGATCTAAACTAGACCACTATGGAAAACCTAGAAGCACTGAACAGCCGTTTCGCCCTAGTATGGGACTCCTCAACAGTACGCATTTGTTAAATTATATTGCTAAAGTTTAGGTTCGTACTAGAAAGGGTTATATTTTGGACAGTGATTCGTTCTATTTTAGGAATTATAAAGATGAGACTATAATTTATGGACGACCTTTGAGTGACGCTAAAAAGATCTTGAGAATGTCCATTTACATAATACGGCTAAATGAAGGTTACAAACAAGTGTAAGTGATTAATAGAATTAATATTTACGTTTGATGGTTAGGGTTAGGAATTAGATTTAATGTTTTCATCTCGGACTGACATCAGCTATAATGCCAAAACTTTATTTAGCCAAGTGAATGAATTAGTTTCGCACCAAAATTCAAGACCATTTATCGCAAACCTGACTGGTTCGTTTATAAATTATAGTCTCGCCCTTATAAGCTAGACTTATCTGTAACCCATTTTTGATAAGTATTCTAAACATCTAAATGGCTTCTCATTTCTCCAATTCCTAACAAGTTTTTCGTTACTTTTAGACTAATTGTAGTCATGTGAAAAGTTTCACAAAGGATGAAATGAACATCATTCTATACAGAATATAAAATAACATGGTGTTATTCCCTCTCATTCACTGCTTTGAGTTTAGTCAAATTTATCGCCTAGAAAAAAATATAGCCTTGTTTTCCTTGATACATCAAAAACGATTATAAATCAGTAGATTATAAATGTTGTTGCACAAAAAAATTAGTTTCTTATCTCTGATTTATTTCAATAAACTTTATTCTATTGAATGCGTTGTAGTTGGCAGAATGTTTCTATTTAGGCTAATAAGATTTATAGCTCAGGTGGATGATTTTGATGAAGTTTTGTTCTCTGAGCTGGATGGTTTGGTCGTGGAGCTGTAATCATTCTTCTGAACGACATCATTAGTACAAACTTCGGGTTAAAGGTTGTGCTGATGATGTCGTTCAGAAGAATGATGAAAGCTCCACAACCAAACCATCCAGCTCAGAGAATGAAATTCCATCAAAGTTCTTATCTATAAAATCCTCTTCAACAAGGTAATGAATCATTAATAAATATACTATTTATACATTGAATTAGATTCAAAAAATATGATTAGATGTTCCTTAGTTTATGCTAAAAACAATAACATGTTAACAATTTATTGTGTTTGAACATATATATGACTTATGAATATTGACTGGTACATATTTTATACAAAGTGAAAGATACATTTAAGCAGTTCATTAACATATTGACATGTTACTATCGGTTGATAGATGATAATTTCATTTTTACTGTTAATGAAATACGGATCAGTTAAAGGTTTATTTATTTATTTATTTGAACACATAAATATTGGTAAAAAAGGGCACCAAATACATATGCGCCACACAAATCTCATTTGATTTGTGTAAGGGCTGTGATACTCCTCGGGTGCCCGAATTGAAGCAGGTGGTTTTCTTAGGGGCCCATACCCGGTGCATTTAACCTAAAGGTCTGATCTACAAGGCAGGGGAGCATCATGAGAAGATGCAGTCCCATGGTAGCCAGTGACCAACGATTGATTCATACGCCATTTGTTCCCTCACGATACTGGAGCCCTTGTGCACCACTAGTTCGGAATCAGGGTTTTCCAACTCCCCTAGTTGGACGCGCCGTGTCCACCAACCCGGTTAAAGCGCTGGACGTCCGCTTTTCGTAAACAACACTCCTACTACGAGAATGCAGTGAGTAGGACTTCCCTGTCAGAGGTTATATACGCGTGGCCATATGAGAGCATTTCGAGAGGTAGGGCGGACTCTCCCAACTCTCGGTCGTACCAGGGCATTTGGGGGTAAAGCACACTATATCATTAAGTTCACATAGGAAGTAAAATATCAAAACGGATAATTTGCCTTCAGAAAAAAAAACCAATAAGAAGAAACAGACAAAATAAATTTAGTTGCATAGGACAATACATACCTTTATTTAATATGACATTCTTGAAACAAAAATGAAACCATATAATTATGCGATAACATTTATTTGTTTTTAAAGGTGAAGCTTAAAATAAGCTGAATACCCTATTATTATAAGTGCTTAATCCATGACTTAAAAAAGTCAAATTAGAAATGATATAACAAAACGAATTTTAGATCTGATCTATTCAAGATGTTAATTTCAATCCAAATGTATATAGTAAATTATCAATGTATCCATATAGTCCATTCACAATACTTTGTATATTAAACACGTATGTATATGTAAATGTAAAGAATTAATATGACATCTAGAGTAACACATGTTACCAAGCTGTAAAAAAAAGAATTTCAAAAAGTTGTTTGGTAGTTTACATAATGATCCACTGCTAGCCACTATCCATCTTTGCTTACAATACTTGTGAATTAAGGCTATATCGAGGCAATACACACAGTATGCACATATGCCAATTAGAGACTGACCAGTTGTAGTCCTAAAAACATCAATGGGAAGATTCAAACAAAACAATTCCATGTAAATTTAAATAACATCTTATACTACTAATGATAGATACAAAGATCAATACTTAATGGCGAATTGGTTACAGTTGATTCAAGTGAGGTACAAAGAAACAAATATGTACACGAGTGTGTGTGTGTGTATGTGTATGGGCATCACATAATCTGTTATTAATAATTATTATCATTAAAAAGGGCTATGGTTACTTTTTGGTACTTTTTTTGCCATAATCCATTGTATATCTTCAAAGAAAAAAAAGAAAATGTTCATTATGTTACCTTATGTAATACTGAGTAGTGAAATAACTTTTGTTACAATTTCTGTTTAACTGATCACTTGTCTTGGATAATTTCTCTCTCCATTCAATTCTAATGATAAATTTAGTTTAGAAGAAGTTAACTACACACAATTAAATGGAAGAAAAAAGATGTTTAGTAAATATAGAATAGGTATACGAAATAAGTTTTTTAATGCTAAAGATTTCATATTATACGTCACATGTAATACTGAATAAAGAGACTATTACTATTATTATTATTATTATTATTATTATTATTATTATTATTACCGGTCAGTGTATGACATGGTGTCGTGGTATGAAACAAAGCTGCAAAGTGCTAGTTTCTGTTGGTCCTTCAAGACTCCCTGGCCGGGGTCCGAGAGATGGTGCAACACAGCGGCTATAGACGTTGTCAGATATGGCTCAGAATAGAAGCCAGTGGCAATCCTGCTGTAACATTTTTTTACTTTCTTCATAAAGAGTGATTATAACTTTCTTAATTGAGAGAGTCCTTCTGGTTGTACATTTCAGTTCCCTCCATTATTACTCTTCTCTTTACTTTTTCATCCTTTTTTCTTCCTTATGTATACGTATCTTCCCCCTTTCTTCTCCTATTCTCAATATTTTGTGTGGCTCATATGTATCTGGTGCCCTTTTGTACCAATATGTATGTGTTTAAATAAATAAATAAATTATTATTACCATAATAAAATGATTAGGTTAGAGTATATTATGAAAATCAATATTTGAAGATGTATTTTATTACAGAATAATAAGTCAACATTAAGCAGATTATTTATTCCAGGTATAACTGTTTTCTCGTTAGTAATGTTAACTGAAACTCATCAGCAAGGTGTAACTGTAATCTTGAAGGAATTGATGATTGTTTTTTGGATTAGAACCTTGATTTCTTAATTTAATACTTTTATATGATATCACTGACCTATTTGTTGTACATGAAGCAAGCGCTGAGGATGCTGTTGATAACGACAATAGAAGTTCTACAGTTAGTTCATCTAATTTAAAGGACTTAACAATATCAAAACATTCACCTGTACAGTAAAAAAACTTCAGTGATGTGGTTGTTTTATTTTCAATTTGTCAATAAACCTTTTTATTTTTTGCTTTATTGTATGTTATAACTGTATATATATTACTTAAAAGCATTTGTAGTGCCGTGCTTCGCTAATCGTTCACCTTGATAACCGTCATAATATTAATCTTAACGGTGCATAAAATCAGAAAGCAAAGAGAAGCGGCAACTACGGTTTTATTGACAAATGACGCAGGTCAGAAAGTTATAAGCACATAAGCAGATATCAGCAAGCGAAGCATAAATGACACGCGTTGGAGATGGAGGATAAGCCAACTCGCTTTAATCGAGCGTTAATCAATATTTATAGTCAGACAAGAATTAGTTACAGACATGTGATGAATAAGATAAAAAGTGTACACACACAATTACGCTCATATACAAAATAGTCGGCATTAATAAGTGAATAACTAACAAAGTCAAAACGAGACTCATGATGGATAGGTAAATTGGCTTGTCCATCAGCTAGAATAAGGTATACGCGTTTAACATAACAACCGACACTATACATTATTGTTTAATAAGTACATAAAATTAGCTAACTCAACTGATTGATATTAGAGATACGTTGAGAACCATACAAAATTGACTATGTATCTTATACAAGTTTATAATGTCTCAGGAGAAGGTATTGTCATTTTTCTAATTATGGTAATTTATTATTCATTATTAATATCTAAACAATCCTGCTTTCACTTGAATGACAGTTCCCTCTAGGTTATAATTAATTTTACTCAATCCTCTAAAGATTAATCTTATCACCCCATTGCACAAGCAAGTGGCTATCAAGACTCAATAGCTAAATGGATAACGCGATGGTGTTTGAAACGAATGGTACTGGGTTCAAGTCCCAGAGTGAACATCAACTCTGAGATGCAGGTACATCTAGCTGACGAATCCTAAATAGGACAAAACACGCGTCGTGTATTCCACTGCTAGCCACTATCCATCTTTGCTTATAATGTTTGTGAAATAAGGCAATATCGAGGTAATCCGCACAATATGCACATATGTCAATTAGAGACTGATCAGTTGCAGTCCGAAAACATCAATGAGAAGATTCATATAAACAATACTAAGTGAACTTATCACTTTCTATTTATATTTCTTTTCATTAATAGTACATCTTTTGTAAGACTATCCATTCTTATCATTGTTTTAATGATTCCTATACCTTACAATACGTAAAAAGGTGTACAAATTATGAAACTGACACATATAGACAATGAATTTTCCAAATAAATTCCACAACTTTACAATGTAATAAGATATCAAAAGACATATGAGAGAAATACATGTTTAATATTCAGCAACTGATTATATGTTTTTTTATTTATACTTAAAGTCATTACAAGATAGTAATTTTATCACTATTATTATTATTATTATTATTACTACTACTACTACTACTAACACTACTACTAATCTCCTCCTCCTCCTCCTCCTCCTACTACTACTACTACTATTACTACTACTACTACTACTACTACTACTACTACTACTACTACTATTAATAATAATAATAATAAAAATGTATTCCCATATAATTATCAAGTTAGTTAGATAAAACTATTCTTTTTTTTGAAGTATGGAAGGGATTTAAAAAGAACTTCACGTAATTTTTTTCTTTAAGATGATTTATTTTTCTTGTAAAGATACATTGACAGATATAATCTTCATACATATTGAAATATCTAACTGTTTTCCAAGGAGATTACAGGTTTTAATTAAGAAAAGAAATTTACATATTTGTCACTTTATCTGAAAATTGTTCATTCTTACCAAAGATTTAATGTCATATCTTTTTTACTTGAAATACTTCATTACATATTCGAAATTAGTTGAAATTCTTTGGACTGGAAGGGGTTTTTCTTATTAGTGTGATGTTATTCGTTTTGGGATATTCACTATAAAGTTAGTCGAATGGGATTAAGTCTTAATAGATTAAATTCTCTTTTACAATATTCAAAATTATAAACCAAATATAATTTAAACCAACTCCGTTTGTAGACCCTCCGAGGGCTACTGTCGGTCCCAAGCCCGGATAAAGGAGGAGGGTTGGGAATGGGGTTAGTGACCTCATCCCGTAAAAAATTAACTTGCTAAAAAAACGCTAACTAGAAAAATAATTTAAACCATTATTTGGATTACTAAAATAATGAGCCCTTAACACTTGTTTCTATTGGTGTGTACTGATAAACAGTATTAAATGCATCTTTATGTTTGTACTTTCATTATTATGTAGACTTTCTGACTTTAATTTATAGATAGATTCAGTAAAGTTTAACTTTCCTGATCTTACAGTCAGTCCAAAAACAGTGTTTGGGTACTTTGAATAACTGGTTAGATAACTATTACCTTAAGTCCAATTCTTATTATCACTGTTAAATCAACTAAGGTAATCAGCTAGGATCTTTAGAGAGTAGAGTTTTCATATGATTTATGTGTAAACTAGAAGGTCGATATTTTAATTATTTTATTATTGTATGTTTTAAAGAGGACACATGCAATGTAAGATGTTACGTAACAATTTATCTCATGTTAATTACTTTTTATGACTGATCAGAATTCGTTGTTCATTTATTAATACCACATAGTAATAATACTTACTTACTTACGCCTGTTACTCCCAGTGGAGCATAGGCCGCCGACCAACATTCTCAAACCTACTCTGTCCTTGGCCTTCCTTTCTAGTTCTATCCAATTTTTGTTCATTCTTCTCATGTCTGTCTCCATTTCTCGGCGTAATGTGTTCTTCGGTCTTCCCCTTTTCCTTTGGCCTTCAGGATTCCATGTGAGGGCTTGTCTTGTGATGTAGTTGAGTGATTTCTTCAATGTGTGTCGTATCCACTTCCAGCGCTTCATCATGATTTCTTGCTCCACTAAATTCTGGTTGGTTCTCTCCCATAGTATAATGTTGCTGATAGTGTCTGGCCGACGGATACAAAGTATTTTGCGTAGACAACTGTTAATAAACACCTGTATCTTTTGAATGATGCATTTCGTAACATAGTATTAATAAGCTTTTGTTTATATGTCAAAATCCTATGACTATAGAGATATGTGGAAACTTTTTAATGTTATTGATATCGAGGACCGACCTAAATTAGATATCCACTCAAAATCTGGGAGCACTGGACAGCTGTTTTGTGCTAGCATGAGACTCCTTAACAATCCGCATTCACAACCACCACTATGGATCGAAATTTGAACCTTCGTTCTTGTACGTGAGTGGTTAACTTTTAGATCACTGGGCTGGAGTTCAACACACGATAGTCACAAATCCTCACTAGAAGTTTACAAGCAGTTAATCACCGATAAAAATGTAAAATGATGGCTCAACACCGGGAATTGATCTAAGTCAGGCATATACACCGTTATATTCCGGCTCAGCGGTCGAGACATTGCGTGTTCGATCGCAAGACTGAAGATCATTGGTTTGATCCCCTGAGGTGATTTCATGGACAGGAACTGATGAAAAGTTACATACCGGCGCGAAACAGATATTCATTACTTCCTGGTTATTGATGTGTATCTAACTTAGATCAATTCGTAATATCAGCATTAAGATGTATTATCACAAGGGGGTTTTGTGGAGATTTTAGTAATTTTATATAGTTAAGATCATGAGTCAGTTGAAGCTAGACCACTATCAAAAACCTGGAAGCACTGGACGGCCGTTTCGTTCTATTATGGGACTCCTCAACCTGGAAGCACTGGACGGCCGTTTCGTCCTATTATGCGCATCCACGAACCCGCGCTCGCGAGATTCGAACCCAGGTATCTATCTCAGTACAATGGAAGTTGGTCGCGCAATTTCGTGGATTGGTTGAGGTTAGACATTAACATCGTTGGATGCCGGCTCAGTGGTCTGTCGGTTAAGTGCACGCGCGCAAGACTGATAGATCCTGGGTTCGAATCTGACGAGGCGGGATCATGAATGCGCACTGCTGAGGAGTCCCACAATAGGACGAAACGGCCGTCCAGTGCTTCCAGGTTTTCCATGGTGGTCTAGCTTCAATTGACTCATGATTTCAACTATATAAAATTACTGAAATCTCCACAAAACCCCCTTCTGATATTTCAGATTTGTTGAAACGATATGTTTCTCATTTACTCACATAATTTAGTCGCATGCTACTAAAACAATGACATTTATTATAAACATCAAATGAAGACACCGTAACTGATAGACAACAAAATTTTCACTGATTCTTATAACACTTACTTACAAAACGGTCTTTCACCTCCGGATCTCAAACGTGTTTAGATAGAAACTTGCGTTTAAAAATTTAATTAAGGACAGAACAAATGTCTCTTGGTAAAAGTCCGTTTTTTTGTTTTTTGATCTCTTTCCATAACTACTATATTTATTGGGTTGTAAATTTTTTACTGTTTAAGCTAGTAATTTACAAACATACAAAGTCGTTACTTTATTTAACTCCACAGTGGGACTACTTTTCATGTTAAGTACTTTTTTCTTTATTTTTAATAGGTCAAGTAGGAAATATTATCACCACAAGAAATGCTCATCGTACTGAATTCGAAAAAATACTAGTAAGTTTATATTTTTGTATCTGTTTTAATAGAAATGACGTTTTGGGCGCCCAAGTGTAGGAATGTTTATCATTACTCTATATATTTGTCGCCATACGGCATACTTTTATGGCAACAAATCTTAGCTGTCTCCAACTTTGATAATGATGGTTTAAACAGGGTTTTTTGTTTTCAAATTCGTAATACAAAGCATAACAAGTTATCTTTTGGAAATGCTTAAATAGAAAAGTGTTTTGAATAGTACTTTATTATCAATGCTAGATCTCTAAACGACATCAAAACCCTATATTCTGATCACTAAATAAATCTCATTTTCACTAAAATCATGGACCAATCAATGTTAGACCACCATCGAAAACCTGAAAGCACTGAACAGTCATTTCGTCCCAGTATGGGAATCCTCAGCAGTGCGAATTCACAACCACGCGCGTGGGATTCGAACCAAGGACCTTCGGTCTCACACGTGAACGCTTAACAACTAGACCATTGAGCCGGCATTCAACGGTGTTGCTATGTAACTTCAACCAATCCACAACGTTGTGGGACCATCTTTCATTGTCTTTGGCGGGTTGCTGTCACAAATCTGATATTGTTTAACTCTACCGATTACAGCTTCTCACTAGGATTCCAATTTCAATGAAATTCAATAATCTCTACAAACCAAAACTGAAAACCTCTTTTTTTTAAAATTTATTACAATCCCCCAACTAACTGCGAACATAATTAAAACGAAATAATTATAAATGCTAACTGGATTTAATCACGTTCTCTTATAAAATGCATACAAATTATTTTGATGATAAATACTAGAAATCCCATACGGAGATAATAGATGTTGGTATATATATTCTTATTTGTCTCTCATTCAATAAAAGGAATATATTGCTAGTCATTTATCTCAAATATGATGGATGGAAACAATTTTTGTACTAGCTGAAATGGGAGAGAAATTTGACGATTGAATGTTGATGGTAAACGTCATCTGTTTAAAACATTTATTGAATATGTTGTTGGATAACTACAGTTCAATCGGACATTTGCTGCCACATCGCACAAATAAAACTGATAATGCATTACAACAGGAAAGTTTATGGTATTGAGAAGAGCTACTGTTATGAGCTCAAGCAATAAACTTACCCAGAAAATAGCGTTTTCGACGGAGATAAATCTTGGAGATAGAAGGCAATCGATAAAAATAAAACTATATGTTTAAACATGTTGACGACTGAAATCAAATACTCCGGTTCAACTAACCAGAGCTTTTTCATGGAGAAAAATCAGAATCAAAGTAATGAATGGTAAATAATCTGAAAAAGGCAACTCTATACTAAGTACTTGCCTGATCATGTTCAAATTTTGAATTCTGTTTGAAGATATGTATAAAACAAGTTCAAACTGTGATATGTGAAAGTATGGATGTGACAGTCAAATTCTTATTTGAAAGCAATTGCGTTAAATCTAGCAGTTCACTGTGATATTAAGCCATGATAATTCTAGATGTTACAAAACTGAAAGTAGACTACAATAGATTGCATTTGTTAGAATGATATGGATTTCGAAAAATGAATAAAAAATATGTTTGCATGCTCCGTCATGTTAAGAAAAACGATTTCGAGACATTTTTATTCACAATAAGTAACTGATCTGTTAAATATACCTTGTGGTCGATATCTATTTAGCTTGAGATTTACATTGGTGCAAGAGTAGACGACGGTATTTCTTGCCTTCATCTCCAAATCCATTGTACATTTTCATGGTACAACTAACTGCAAACAATGTTGTTCATTCGTTTATATAAGGCTTGGGCTATCATATTTATTTATAACATAACACTGACTATAACAGTAAGCAGCACTAATCCAAGTCCTTTAGAAAGCATCAGTTCTAATATGTTTTGTCGGTTACTATGTTAAGCCCACATAACTTATTCTATTTTCTGGACAGGCCAATTTATCCATTTTGCTGAAGTCACGTTCCGACCTTATTAAGTATCCACTTATCAACCTTGGTTGTTTTTATATCAGTATATGTGTGCACGCCTCCTATCCTACTCATCACATGTCTGCAACTTATTTTTATCTGGCTATAAATACCAATTAAGGCTTAATTAAATCCAGTTAGCTTACATGCCGTCTTCACCGAGCATCATTTTGTTTCGCTTCGTTCCTTTGATCGTCTGCCTGGATTAATGATTGTACAAAATATACGCATTCGAAATTCTTTCTCGTATTTGACTTATTTTAATTCCGCTTTTCACTAACGCGAATTAAGTCGATGATTGTATACGAGGATAGACGATATTTGTACTTCAATAACATTCATACGATCAAATTGGAGTCAGATAAGGGGTCACTATATTAGTGAGCCCGTCGACAACATCGTCCGATCTAATTGACGTCAAAATGAAGGGCCACTAAAGCTATATTATTCATTATTGATCTATGCCGGTGAACACCACTCTAGATTCACAGATTCTTGCCCATCACCATCAACCAAATAAAATCTTAATCAATTCCACAGAACAGAAAGAAGTATTCAGATATTGTTTTCATTAGGAGTAGAATTCCAATTTTCTTCCAACTGTTGGTCGACTTTAAGCACTTCTGATGATCGCAAATACGTTCGAATAGATTGTTAGTTAAATTTATCGGTTACAGTGAAAAAAAATCACTGAAACCGGATTCTCATGGAAAAAACAATCTATCAAACTAAAAAAGGGAAACTGGTTTCTGAGACAATAATAAATTGATCCAAGTCATATGCTTCTACTTACTTCCAGTTGTTTGTTAGTTTCAATCAATGAATCATCATATAAATAAGAAAATTCTTTATAACGATTCTATAGGTTAATCAATCACTGGAAAAAAAACAGTCTTCACTCTTCCATTAAAATCTGTATATCGATGACGTTTCATAGAGGGAGACATATTTCGTTTTAATTCTTCATAGCTGTGTTCTTAGTTAATTGTCTTTTGGTTATTATCATCTATAACAGGACTCATCTCTTACAAGAGTAAATTAGAAACCATTTTATTCATGACCATAATCACTGATCTGATATATATATATATATATATATATATATATATATTCGTTTATTATTATGTTGCTGGTTATAACTGTCAAAAAACTGGAGTCAAATATGGCAAGACATTATTTCCATTACTTTGAGTTGCTATCCACACAAGAAACTGAAGCTTGAAAATCAGCTCACTCTTAATAATATAAGAACATTTTGCAGATAATACGCCAGTAATAATTTATTGCACTAGTGGTACTGTGGTGTGGGTTGCTTACATTCACATAAGTAGTATATGACGACGGTCGGGCAGTGAATGTATTTCACTAGAAGATCGATAAGGAAAAAAACGGAAACGAAATGCAATAATCGGAGACTATGGAGTGATATTTACAGAAGGAATGGTCAAGATTGAGACAATTGTTTGATGGTTTGCAAATTAACTGTTTACTGTATGGTTGTCAGATTTTAGTGAGATATTCTGTAATTTTTGTGTCAAATACATTCGAGTGTCCACACTCGTCCTCTTGTTCAAAACAATACTTCTTAAAAATGACTTGAGATCTAGATAATTTACTAGTAGTCTACAAGGTCAAATTTTTATATCAGCGAAATATCAAAATTGAATGACCAGACCTTTGAGCGCTCTTAAGCATAAAACCATGCCAAAGGTTAGCTTTTTGTCAACTACTTTCATATAGTCTAATTTGAGTTAATGAAATAAAAATATTCAAAGAATAAACTGATCAGATCTATCATATCCTTCATGATTTTCAAAGCTATCAGTTACAAATAAATTTAAAATGAACAATACTGTTGTAGCTGTAAATAATTCCCCAAAATCAATAGCTTTGTAAGTGTTCGACATTGGATGCTGACCACATTAGTTTAAGTGAACTTGTTTATCTGAAGGCGCTCGGTCATGCATCCGCACCAGATCACGTTACAGCACAGCGTGGGAAGCATCTCCTACGACCATTAGCCAGATTAGATCAATCGCTTCTCGATATATTGATAACGCGTCAAATATATATTCCAACCTCTTCGCTTCTGACTTCTGATTTTAACTGGGTGGGCACGATTCGATTATAGAAGGTGTGACTGATTAATAGTTGTCAAACTACAATACTGGTAGTATCTTCACTGTATTCAAGTTACAATGTTAACATTTGTGTTCTAAGGTAAAGAAAGATCGACCTAGAAATATGGAAAAACGTTGATACTATTATTGAATTGATTTGTTTAGATTAGTTTTCGTTATTAAGACATAAGCGATGTGTCCCTCGATTCACTGTTTTAAATCATTGTTTTTTTTTTAAAAAAGGACCTAGATTGGAAAATTCTGACATAGGTAGATAGGTACGATTTTGTAAACAAAGTTGGTTTGAACATTTACTTAAAGTTATATTATATTATAGCTCAGACTTTCAAATATACAGTCTTGATTCTTCAGTAGTATTCTTCACGAATAAACATCAGTCATATAGTTGGAAAAGGAGTGGTATAATACGAAGCATTAAGAATACTGATTAATCAATATTGATATGAAAAGTAAATGTAACCAGAGAGCGAGATGATATGTTTTAGTGATCTACTCAGGAAATATTACTTGCTATCATCTTTGCTTCAATTAGTCATTTTGAAATAAGCTAATTCACGAATGTTGTTTAACGATAGGAACTGGTTTACCATATTGATTATCGGTTAACAAGTGGTTGGTGTTCATTGTCTGGATTGATCAGTGATTTATATAAATTTTATATAGTTGAAATCATGAGTCAATTGAAGCTAGACCACCATGAAAAACCTGGAGGCACTGGACGGCCATTTCGTCCTACTGGAGTC